>NC_139329.1:1152500-1207500 GCF_056507025.1 Lutjanus erythropterus | reverse complement strand
CATTCACTTAAAATTTGAAAGCTGCAGCAGCACAAGGTAAAACCTTAATCATCATGTTGTCTGCACATGGTTTATTAAATAAATTTGATTTTCTTTGTGCATAAGAGATGATTGACAAAATAAATCAGCCATTTTATCTCTCAGTCTGCACATTTCACCTTGTGCTGCTGCTGTATTTATATTCAGTCCCTCCAGGATCATGGGCTGTCTTTGGGATTGTTGTGGCCTAAAATGTCTGATTCACGGCAGCTTTTCTAAAAAAAAAATTCAGTGCATGTTGTGATGTTTTTAGGCATTTGTTTGTAATTAAATTGTGGGAGAAAGACAAAATTGCAAAAAAAGGGCGCCCCTATAGTTCAGCTTTTTATTTGCAATGAAGAAATGCACCTGGGGCATGTTCCACAAAAAGGCAAATTAATTTTGGAGCACAAACTTAAAACAAAATTATAAAATAAAAGTTCCCTTTGTGAAAGCAAAGAAATATTGAATAATAAAACAAAACACTGAGTTAGTTCATTGAGATGAATGTATGATGTTTGCATGGAGGACTGCTATTATTGGTGGAACTCGTGCGTCCAAATTTGAGGAAAAGTTGTGGCATTTGGACAAAAGTGCAAGGCGGTGCAGAATTCATGGATATTGGCTGAATCTGAGGGAACTGTTGCAATCACAACATTGCAGTTTCCTGGAGGGGACTGAATATTATTCTGACACTGTTCAATTCAGACCTGTAACACTGTCTTTGTGACTCTCATGTAAAACTTACCTATGGCCTCATTACAGAAACTTCCTCAGTCTGAAATCCTGTCTTATCTTAGGATAGGAATGTAGCTATTACAGACGCATCCTAACTGAATAATTTCCTAAGTTAGGATGGTCAGAATGCAATGAAGAGGGGAAAAATAATAACATAATACTGACTGAAACGCTACTCAAACCATATGATGACAATTTTCCAGATTATGTATTAATGGGTATATATCGACTGCCAAGATGATTAATTTTGAATTTGATCGACATGCTGCTCAAATCTTTATCCTGGGACAATAACTGGGAAGAAAACTTCCAAAAACAATTGAATGTGAATTTTCCTCTTCTCCACTGACACAATTAATCTCTATGACTCATCAAAGCTAAAATACCTGACACCTGACACCTGACACATGACACCTATCTTTTCTTGTCCACAGAAAGTTAACCTGCCAGTGACAAAGGAAGCCAGACAGCCCTTGTCATGGGTACAGGCAGGCTTATGTACAGATACCAGCACGACAAGATGGGTACCGATAGAAGAATTTAAGTTCAGATAAGATATGAGGTCTGAGATAGGACACAGCCATGAGTTTAGGAACTGCTTCTGTAATAGGAAGACAGAAACGTTCCTATCTTTGAAACCTAAGGCAAGATAGGACAAGTTAGAAAAAAGTTAGGAAAATTTTCCCTAATGAGGCCCCTGGGTTCTTTCATCATATTAAATTTTCATCACATCAACATAAAGAGAATTCTGACTGAAACTGTCTGACATTTCCCAGCAGTATTTGAGAATTCATGGTCCTCTCTGATGTTGCCTGTCATGCACTTCTCATATGGGATCAATATAATATTTTAGGCACTGTTAGATTTGTATATTAGTTAATTCTCTTCACTTTGCCAGCTGTTCCCTCTTGGATGTGTCAGACACAGGTGGTAACACCCTTGTTAAACAGGACACCACACTGAATAGTCACTATGACCACTCTGTCAGTGCACCACCCTAAAAGCAAAGGCCTGACAGCTCTACACTGAAACCAACTTGCTGGATTACAGCCGCTGATAGATCCCAATGTTGATCTATTATTGTCTATATTTATATGTGTTAAGTCATGGCTTTTATATTCACAGCCATATTCAGTGCATTCACTGGAGTATGTAATGCAGCTGTGTGTGTGTGTGTGTGTGTGTATAATCACAGGGCTCAAGATAGAGCCCGCACACAAATACATACACACACACACACTATAAAAGACAGTCCACCTATGCGCCCCTGACTTTTCAGTTCCATCTTATAAACACCATTATTATACACAGTCTCCACTCTCTCTCTCTCTCTCTCTCTCACACACACACACACACACACACACACACACACACACACACACACACACACACACACACACACACACACATCTTTGCTCTTTACACACTACCAGAGCAGAAAATGAGTCAGCCGCAGTTACTCAAAAGAACTCAACAGGGTCCGTGCACACACACACACACACACACACACACACACACACACACACACACACACACACACACACACAGATTGTGATTGTGATTGTCTTCAGCTGTTCCTTCATGTGTGTGTTAAGATCTGGGAGTCGCTGTGGCACGTGGCTGCTGACACACCCCTCCTAACACATCAATGCCTTTGATGACAGCTGTGTCAGCTGACACTACAGCTTGACCTCATCACACACACACACACACACACATGCACACACACGCACATAGTTCTGGAAAACAATAGTAAGTGGTATGGCAAGCCGTTTTAACATTTAATAGCTAAATTTGACTATCCGGAATTAACATTATAGATATCAATAATTTCATTTTGACTAGTCGTAATTATATTATGACTATTAAGTATTTTCATTGAAGATATCTATAACTTCATTCTGACTAGTCAAAAGTACATTTAGAGATATCTGCAATTCAATTTTGACTAGTCAAAACAGAATTGCAGATATCCGAAATGACGTCACTTAAACCGACACTCGACTCGTCACACATCCTAAATGACAATTACAGATATCTGTAATTCAGTTTTGACTAGGCGGAATGAAAATTAAAGATATCTCAAACGTAATTATGACTAGTCAGAATTGTTGTGCAAGACGTTGCTCATGCGAGGCTTCCCATTCATTGCTCATTATTATGGCAAGCTTTCCATTGGATACTGGCTCAGTAAACAAAACAATTGAACAGTGTTAGAAGAAGAAATGCACATGAAGAAGAAAAAGTAGAAGAAATGGCGGTTGCTGTTGTGGACAAGGTTGTCAGAAAATGCCACGAAATAGAACAAGTTTATCACCAAGGAATTTGGTTTGAAGGGTTTTGATTGATTGAATAGGAAGCCCTATAGCCATACACATGGCAAGCCACTCCTACCACCCACTTGTTCCCGCCTCCCACTTTTACAGATATCTGCAATGTCATTTCGCCTTGTCAAAATCCCAATACAAGATATCTGCAATTACATTCTGACTAGGTAGATTGCAGGTAAAAGACATCTCCAATTCGAGATATCCACAACCCGATTATAGATATCTACATCTGAATTATGACTATCCATAATCCCAGCTAGAGATATCTATAACATAATTTTGACTAGTCGTAGTTCCAACTCAAGATATCTATAATGTAATTCTGGCTAGGTAAAACTCATTTTAAGATATCTCTAAAAACAAAGCAGATATCTTGAATTAAGGGCATTTGGAGATATCTTTAAATGGAATTAGGGATATCCATAATTCAGATGTAGATATCTGCAATGCGAGTTGTGGATATCTGCAATTTAATTACGGATATCTGTAATGACAAACCCCATACACATGAATGGGGAAAGTGACGTCATTTGTCCTAGTAAAAATTACATTGTGGATATCTGAAATGATAATTGTGTATAGGAAGAATTACTTTGTGGATATCTGAAATGTTATTTTTGAATAGGAAGAAATGAATTACAGATATCTGCAATACATATCCAGCCTAGCTATTAAATGTTAAAACGGCTTGCCATAAAGTGGACCTTGAGTTCAGTTTTTCCAACTATTACTGTACTTCTGAGGTCAAGAATCTTTAAAGGGACAGTTCACCCTCAAATCAACAATACATTTTTCCTCTGGCCTGTAGTTCATCCATCTACATAGTTTTGGTGTGAGGTGAGGTTTTGGAGATATCAGCTGCAGAGACATCTGATTTCTTTACAACATAATGGGACAAGATGGTACTACATTCTAACAACTAGCATCTCTTTTGGGAAATCTTGAGGCAGCTTATCAAGATCATTTTCAGACTTGGTTGTTAGCAGTTTCATGTAAGAACTATTTTCTTTCTACAGTAGAATCTACCGTTAGTCTAATTTTTTTTCTAGTAGTCCCTACATGAAGCTGCTCACAACAAGGTCTGTAGATTATCCTGAGTAACTGTGATCTCTGAAAAAAGACTTTTGAGTTTTTAAATGTTTTTTGGTGATCTAAATACTATAAGCTAAGTGCCATCTAGATCTATTATATTGGAAAGAAGGCAGACATCTCTACGGCTGATGTCTTCAAAACTCAGCAGCTAAAACCAAAACAATATAAATGCATAAATTGCACTACAGGCCAGGGGACATATGTATTTTTGATTTTGGGATGAATTGTTTCTTTAACATGGTATGTTAAACCATAACATGGTGTAACAGTATATTCTGTTGATTTATTCACACAAATGTTCAACTGTTCAATTGCTAATCCATGAGCAAGAATCAAAACCAAGTTTACTCCCGCTACCTGCCAGGCTCTAGAGCAGCTTTTCCCAGACTCATGGTCGGAACACAAAATATTCCGCGATATTATATTTTCTTGTGTCATCAGTTGACAGAGTATAATAAATACCTACTTCTTCAAACTGTGACAGAATGAGACACAGAAAGCAGCTCTTTAATAGCTCAGGTCAAAAGACAATTCCCCTTGAAAAACGGCCCAGAGCAAGTGTGTGGCTGCACCAATAAAATATTTTACTGTCTTTCTCGTCCTCATGCTGTCACAGTTTGGAATTCCCCTCACATCATTCTTGTTGGCACCTCTGTTAGTGTGTGCAGGCTGGAAACAGTCATGTGTCTGGACAGACAAACTGATAGCTGTATGCTGTCTGTCTGTCTGAACAGTCTTACTAAGGTACATTTGGTGTGTAAAGCCGAGCTGGAGCCTCTGTCAGCAGCTGAGACCGTGCAGCTGGAGCTCCCTCTGCCTCTCTGCTCACTTCCTCCATCACTCTCCCTCCATGTTGAAACAAACACTGTAGTTTTCATCACTCTTCAATTACTACTCATCCGTCTGTGTGTGTGTGTGCGGATGAGTGGGTGAGACAGAGTGTGTGGAGTCTTCTCTCAGCAGGAATTTCTTATCTCATAATGGCTAACTGGCAGGAGTGAAGTGTGTACGTGTGTGTGTCTTTGTAGTCGTGTGTGTGTTTGTATTGAGGGGGAGGCAGGGGGAGGTAAGTGAGCATAAGAGCAACTCATTACAATGAAGGGCATTGGCAAGGTAAATACATTAAGCATGTGACACACACACACACACACACACACACACACACACACACACACACACACACACACACACACACACACACACACGCAATAGAAGGTCCAGTACTAAATACAACGGTGAAATGTTGTCTCAGTCCTTTCTCGTCCTCACTGCTTGTTCTTGACCTTGATTGAAAACATCATCAAGTCAAGGAAAGATTTAAAGGACAATTCATAAATTATTCATACATTGTTGTGTCATGCTTATCCAAACATACACGTATACTGCAGTTTGGATGCTGATGCCAAAATTGATCTTTGAGGGTAAGAATGTAATAATATATCGAATATTAAGATTATGCAATAAAAAAGTCTCTCAATAAATGTCTCAATACTATACCAGACTCTGACAATATCTACTGTTATATTACAGTATCTACTTCTATCTTTCTACTTTGTATCTTATTATTTTTATTTTATCTCATAAAAGACTGTTACCAATGACAGCTGCATTGTTTTTGTTTTGTAATAAGATAAACATTAATTGCCAATGACAATTCATGCCAATTTTTTGCACATGGCTGCTTTTATTTTATTTCATTAAAGAGAGGAAGCAGAAGTTAAAAGGAAAAATTTATTTTATTCAAACCAAAAATGTTGTACACATTGGATTTATTATTTAACAAAGGGCATTTTTTCAAGTTGTTTTTGTGTATTTTTTTTTTATATTGCGATGAACATTATTATCATTATTTACTTATTTTGTTGATGTGTGTGATTCCAGTGAATAATTTACAGTCTTCACTTGACTATTTTTTCAGAGGAGGACAGAGGACTGATAGAGAGCCAAACATTTTGATGTCACAGTCAAGTCAACATTTTTGCCAAGTTTGAAGATGTTTTTGAAATATCACATTCACAAGAATGGGATGAATGGACAAACCACAAACATAATTCCTGCTGTCATAGCTGTCACTTAGGCACAAAAAACCTGATAATGACACATGGGCAGTAATTCTTTGTTTCAATACTTTCTGACTTCCTGACCCTGTCTGTGGCTCTACGCTTCAAGTTCATTAGATCATACTGAAGATAAAACTCTCAAATATACAGTTTATTTTGATAAAAGGGCTCAGTTGTGCCTTTATCAAATGTTACTCCGACAGGAGGAAACACTGCCTTTGTTCAGGACTACTTTCAGTAGCAGATAAATCCACATTTGATGCTCTAGTGAGTATTTGGTACAGCGGGATGGTGTGTGTGGATCAGAGGTTCCCATCCCATCATAATCTATTTTTACCTGTCACTTTAATTTTTAAAATGATAATAATTACATATTCAATAGCATTTAAATTTCATTCATTTTTAATTAATATTCAGTCCGAACAAGCTGAACAGAGAATCCACACCGTACCTCTTTTATCAACACCACTACTGGGCTTTTTGAAGAAACTTCAGCTGCTGACACTCAGCTGCCGTGACACTAGGTGCGTTTGAGATGATCCAGGTCTGCGCAGAATTGATCAGCGGTGATCGCCGCATAGTGCATGCCGGTTAGATTTGTGTCCAACTTGATGCCGACTTGCACTGACGTCATGCACATGTGGGCAACAATGACCTCACGAGATCGAGGCGGCCGCAGTTTGTAGAGCCAGATGCCGCAGCTGCTCTCCACCAACTGGCTGTCACCTGATTGACAAGCTGACAGGCTCTGATTGGCTCCTAATTTTGACACCAAACACCACGTGTTGTATAAAATACAGATTTTCTGTGTAATTGTAATATTTAATGCTGGACATATCAGTCTTCTGTTGTGCAATGAAGTTTTAATCTGTCAGCAAGCAGATATTTAGTGTCTGATAATAATAAAGGTTATATATATATATATGACTTATCAAAAGAACAGTTTAGTGCTTTACAAGACATAAAAGAACAGATGTTACAAGCGTCAAAAGGAGGATCTCTTCTATTTTAACTTCAATCAACGATCAAGAACGCACTTTATTTCTTGAGCTATGAGCATGATTTGCAGACTACAGGTAACCTACAGGTGATCTAACAGGATGTCCGTGTCTCCTCCTCTAGTCTCTTCTAAGTCTGTTGAAAACTGTCTGACTTGACTGCAGCTTTTTGTCTCCACATCCTGCTGCGGCTGCCTGATCTTGTCTACTCTCCAGGCCAGGCGCAGTTCATCTCAAATGTACCTATATTTCCGAGTGAAGCCAACGAGGTCATGCATCAAGAGAGAAAATAGCTAATTAATATGCTCAACGACGGAAAATATTCGGTTAACGCGACCCCTGTTGTGGATCCAAATTAACTACAGTGTGTGTTGATGGTAATGAAGGAGCATGTCAGCCAGTGTAATAGTGTGACTCACTGATGTGTCTTAATGGAGTTTTGACAACAATAGAGCTCTATGGCACAGTGGAAGAAGATATATAAGGCTGTGATACAAACACAATGTTGCTGGTTTTAGATGTTTTTTCAGCACTTACTGAGAAGAAGAAAAATATAAAATAAGGAAAAGATGAGGGACAATAAGAATGTTGCTTTTCTTGGATTGGTCTGCGTCCCTCAAATCATAAAAAGGGAATCTTAATGCTATGCCATACAGCCACACAAGAGTTCTTCCAATTTGTGTCAACAATTTGTTTGGCTCTTGACAATGCTCTCATGCACAAAGCCGCTCCATAAAAAATGTTTTTCTCAGTTTTCTGTGGAAGAACTTGAATGGCCTGCACACAGCCCTGACCTCAAGCCCACCCAACACCTTTAAGATGAACTGGAACACTGACAGAAAGCTGAGCCTTATCACCGACCATATCACTGTTGAACCTCAGTCAC
Source organism: Lutjanus erythropterus (assembly GCF_056507025.1). NCBI lineage: Eukaryota > Metazoa > Chordata > Actinopteri > Lutjaniformes > Lutjanidae > Lutjanus > Lutjanus erythropterus. The sequence continues at coordinate 1,199,378 of NC_139329.1, read as the reverse complement.
ACTCTTGTGTCTGAATGGGAGTAAAACCCTGCAGCAGGTTCCAACATCTGGTGCAAAGTCTTAAAGCACAGGAGTGGAGGCTGTTTCAGCTGCACATTAATGGCCAGGGTTTTGGAATGACATGCTTTAACTATCACGTATGGCTGGAATGTTTGAGTGGCTGCACACATTTGGCTATGAAGTATACATAAAAATGTAGCCTATATTCTGACACTGAAATAAACAGACTAGAGGCTGGCTGGAGGATAGAAAAACACATACAGACATCTGAAACACTGCAGCATACTTTAGAAAATGGTCTGCAGTGATGTAACGTATATGCGATTTGTCATGTAAATAGCACTGATGTCACCTTTTAAACACACACAACTCTAATACATGCAGGGGCTGGACCTTTGCGGGTGTTGATGTAAGAGTATCCTCTCTGTCAGTTTCTAATGAACTCAGATGGACACCTCCGTCTGTTATCTCACTGACACTGCTCTGGTAAACACACACTAACCTCTGGGACACACTCCATCACTCTCTCCCTGGTGGAGTCCTGGCTGTATGTAGTCTCAGGGTATGACTTCACTCTTACATGTAACTCCCTTTAGACTTAATTAGAATGACACTATTAGTTAATGCAACATGGGGTGGTGACATCATGTGCTTACTGAGGAGAATGGGAGGAGAACAATGTTTCTGTTAAGATGTGTAGGTTTGTCAGTGGCTGTTCTAGCAATTACCTTACTACCTAAAAATGTCCCTGCGTTTGTTTTAGCTTCTAACTGAACCTCTGTGATTTGAAGTTTAGTTTCTTTTCTGTGTCACTGTTTGTACTTCCAGGTATCTGCTTTATTTTACTGTTCGGTGTTTGCTTTCAGCTAATAAGAGTTGTGTGAAAAAAGTGTGCATGTGGCAACCATGCACACAGCCTGTTACGTTAAATTAGAATTTTGGAACTATAGAAACCCCCAAAACTTGTAAGTGAAAAATGACTGTGTAAACTAGATGTGAAAGTAATGATACTTAATATTCTAATATTTTCAATTAAAATGATTTAATTTTCAAACACCACAATAATGACAAATCAGCTCCACAGCTCACTGTGATAGATGTTTGAAATACATTTTTTGGAGTTTCTAAACTTCAAAGATTCAAGAATATCTTTGAGTTGTGGACAAAACAAGACATTTGAGGATGTCATTTTGGACTTTGTTCAACATTTTCTGATATTTTATGGATCAAACAACTAATAACTGATCAATCAAGAAAATAATCGATAGATTAATTCACTATCTATAAAGTGTTTTGATTTGGGTCACAATGGTTTGTCATTTTTAAAAAGTGGGTCCTCAGAAAAAAGGCTTGGGAAACACTGGAATATATCATGCCCAGAATGTTTTCAGTAAAGCCTGGATTCTTTTCCTCGTCACGTGAGGAATTTCGTACTAAACCCAGATCACAGTAGTGCTGACTTTTGGTTCCGCTCCTGTCACGGATACTATGACACAGTTGGCATCTGTCCCCACCCTCACATCTACCTGTTCTTTAAAGTACAGTTGTGTTTTTTCAACTTGGTGGACGACACATTGTCTGTTCTGAGACAACACACGTCCGCCTTTAGTGTTCCGTGACGCTCCCTGTTATATTTCAGGTCCTGCATATGAATTTATTATGAAGCAGTTAAAGACAGGCTGAGCAACACAGATGAGGTCATGTGGTCAGGAGCAGGGGAGCAGCTGGACATCACCATCATCACCAACACACACACACACACACACACACACACACACACACACACACACACACACACACACAACACAACACAACACTCCTGACACAGTGGTGCTACACATATGGCTCACTGCACTAGAGCAAGCCTGGAGGGGCTTCCCCAGAGTACACACACACACACACACACACACACACACACACACACACACACACACACACACACACACACACACACACACACACACTGCCTGTCACCTACTGGTGCAGTAAAGTGCTTACTCACCCAACCACAAGATCTGAGCTGAATTATTAACAATCTTATTATTTCACTGGTCTTCCTCCTCTGTGCAAACACACACACACACACACACACACACACACACACACACACACACACACACACACACACACACACACACGCACACACACACAGCCTACTGTTTATTCTGCCAGTATTTTTTTCCTTCTTTTGTTATCCATGCTGTCTCTTCCCTCTCTACCTCTTGTGTCTCTCAGCTGCTTTGTATTCCTCTCTGTCTGCTCTGTCTCATCAGGTGGAACTGTTGAGCAGGTTGTCTCAGTCCAGCGGGGCTCTGTGATGTGGAGTGTGAAGACTTACAATCATTAAGATAAAAACCACCGTGGGATTCTATCACAAGGACAATTCATTTTGTAGTTTTTCATGTTTTGTTAGGGATGGTCTAATTGTCATGTTCCTTTTCTTTCTCACCACCACTGATAATACTAACTTCTGATTGGCTGGCACGTGTCTGTTACAACTGTTTAATATAACATTTCACACATATGGCCCTTTCAGACATCCACCTCTTTACATATAGCAATTTAACATCAGTCATGTCTCAATAAGGACTTAAGTCACTTTTACTTCAAAGTCATGAGTGCAGTCAACTGTCTGAACTGAACCCTGGCAGATCAACCTAAAAGCTGCAGGCTGCTTAAATACAAAGGGGGAAATTACATGCTCTGTGTGTTCACCTGATTACAATCACTGTCATAAATTTATGACAGCAGTATCATCTCCTTTGCTCAAAGAAACTAAAATCATTTTAATAAACTGTGACACACTGTGAATGAGCCAATTTTACATTACTAGGAAGGTTCTGCCATGTCTGAATGAAGCCATCATACTTACTGTACATCTGAATGACAAAAGGCCATTACTTTAACAGCTTGACAAATCCAGCAAAGTTATGTGTCTCATGTCTGAAATGGGTTGTACTGCAGGTCTGGTCAGCAGGTTAACCACCTTTTCAGTATTACTGTGTAATGTCTTATGCAGAATGTTATGCAGAATTGCAACATTATGTACTCTTTGTAAAAGGCCTAATGAACTGCACTTGCATTGCCTATGATTGAACTCTACTGGGGCATTTCCTCCGGTGCTTTTGGCTGAGCCAAACTGTGCCGCACTGATTGCATTTCCATTAGCACTTTTATGGAGCCACGCCGCAACCGAGATGGACCCACTCTGAAGTGGGGCCAAAGCGAGCCCAACTTGCCTCCAAGGGAGCTGGTGACATCTGGCCAACCACAACCAACCCGTTTCGAGCTTCCTCTCTCCCCCTCGAAGAAGCGAGTGCTGTAATACGCAGCTCATGTGTGTGCAGGAGAGCAGAGAGGAAGATGTTTCTGAACACAATCTTTGTACTTTCAGGTATCTGCATCATTTTACTGTTTCATATTCCCTTTCTGCTGCGTTGCAGTCATGTTAAGTTACTGCTGATGAAACCCTCAAATAAAACCATTTCCTGTTTGTGCTGCTTCATAATAAAAGTGTTTAAATAATGAAACAACAAGGGACTTTCATTGTGAAGAATTTAAGGAAAGAGTGTGTTTATCCCAGAGATGTATCCACCGCTATGGCTGCTGAACTCAAGCTCCTCCTCGAGCTCTGACCTAACCAACTTCACTTCACTTCACTTCAGTTAACTCATTGGTCACTGAAATTTTCCAATTAGCCAAAGTTTGACAATTGACCAGAAACTTTCCACTGGGACCCAGAATAAAAGAAAAATAATAAGATAATATAATAATATAGAGTTAGATGCACTATCAGGATGACAGACCACACCTACAGACACACTCTGTGATACATGTCCGCACATGAGACTGACTGGCTGATACCAAAGCAGTCAAATATCTGCAAACCTTATCACACAGCACAAAGAACAACCTTGAGCTTTTGATTTGACAAAAAATAGACACACATACACCAGCAAACGCAAACAGTGACAATAGCAGGAAGTGTGTGTGTGTGTGTGTGTGTGTGTGTGTGTGTGTGTGTGTGTGTGTGTGTGTGTGTGTGTGTGTGTGTGTGTGTGTGTGTGTGTGTGTGTGTGTATGATAAACCCACACCTCAGGTCTGGAACAATAAAACATAGTGTTCTGTCCTCATCTGTTGCTTCAAGATTTTTCATTTTTAAACTGACATCAGCAATATATTCTCTTTCATTCACTTTCTTCTTCCCTGCTTTCATCCTCTCCTCTGTTCTTTTCAGCTTCTGTAAACTTACAGTATTTATCCGTCCAATAATAATTCTTCCTTACCTTGCCTAGAGGCTTGTTTCCACCCTCCCAGTTCCTCTTCTCCAGTGAGGGGGGCACCTGGTACACATCCTGCCCAGCTCCTGTGCCCCCAGCTGGGGCTGCTCCCTGGCCTGGCCCTGGTCCTACAGAAGGGGGCACCTGGTAGATGTCCTGCACAGGCAGCTGATACTGTCTCTGAGCTAGAGCTGGGGCCTTGCTGGGGGGTCCTGGCTGGGCCTGTGGAGGGGTGCCACTTGGGCCAGAGGGAACCTGGTACAGACTTTGGGGACTTGGTTTGGGGCCGTGGGAGGGGGGCATCATGTAGACAGAGTCAGGGTTGGGCTGTGCTGGGCTGGGGGTGGAATAGGCTGGGTGCATAGATGTGTACTGAGCTGAGGGGAGGGGCTTATTGGCAAACCCGGAGGAGGAAGTGGCGATGGCAGCAGGTAACGGAGCAGGTGCAGGTTTGGCGTAAGCGCTCTGAGGGGGGAGAGGCCGCTGCGCCAGGGAGGCGGGACATGAAGCAGCTGGATCTGGCGTGGAAGGCACAGCCTGTTGCTGCTGCTTGCTGTCGTACATGCCGACCAGGATCTTGAGGCGGTTGCCGGGAACAATGCCTTGGCGACCGTGGAGGGAGCAGAGCCACCAGCCGTCCAATCCCTGTGTGTCACGCTCCAACACCGTCATGATGTCGCCCTTGCGGAAGGACAGCTCGTCTGGAGACTCCGCCACATTGTCATACAACGCCTTCGCCAGCACGTTCTGCAGAAGAAGAAGGAGAGACAGAAATATGTGAGAAATATCGCAGAAATACTTGAAATGTTTGATGTTCCCTTTTTGCTGTTACATGTAGCTTTAACAAAACACGACAGCAGTAAAACATGTTGTCCCCAAGGCTGGTTTGTGAGATATTTGTCATTCTGTGGGTTCTTTCTGCATAGAACAAGAAGAACTGCAGAGACAGCAACATAGTGTACAACAGAGCAGGAAGACAAAACAGCTCATTGTGTGGTTCACAGCTGTCTATTCAAAGTTTCCTGTCTGTACTGTTAGAATGTTGGAGGGACATGTACACTATCTCCTATCAGATTTGTTGAGCATTTGTCGGTCCTTGTACTGGCAGATCACATGACTGACACAGTCAGAACTTTAATTCAGCAAATACGTTCAAATTTGTGAGCATGAGAGTTATTCATGATAGTTGTCTTGACAATAAGCCAGACTGTTTCCCAGCATACAATGAGGAAAGTCGTTTTAATTTCAAAACGTCCTCACTGCAGCCTGAAGTTTTGGATCCTGGGATGCCGTATTTTGTGGATGGATCATTTATCTACTGTGGCTTCCTCCAAACCATACTAGGATTTCCTGAGATTTCCTGGTCCATGATTTTTCCAGCCCGTCCTCGTATAGGTATAGGTGTATAGGTCATCTGTACAAGCAGGTTATCACAATGTCATTGTTAGGCAACGACCTCTACTGGCCATAGTAATTATGTCTGAAATGGTATAAAGTGCAACATAGGCAGGAGGTCTAGCTGGACAGATGGGTCAAACATAGGGCTTTAATCCAGGATACTGAGGTTTGTGTCCCAGGTGAAACAAAGTTATTTAAGTTTCACGTGACATATCTTACACACTTATTATAACCCAGACCATGATCTTTTCCTAAGCCTAACCAAACTGATGCCATTTCACATTAAGCATGTGTTTATCCTTCATGTGCTGGGTACAACATGTAATTAAAAGTCCAGTATGCCTGTCTCTGGTACTCTCCACCACAAATATGCTGTATGTTGTTTTGCGAGTCATTCGGAATTGACCAATTCTGTTGTTTAGGTATGAGGACAAGTTGATTTGGTCAGTGTATCCAATATTTAGCAATTATTAAATAAATCACCAACGATTTTTATAACTGATTAATCGGTTTGAGTACTTTTTTTTCACCATTTATAGCTTAGGCACAAAAGCTACTTGCTTATGATTAGAGAAATGGTAGAAAATGGGATTTGAACTGTAGAATCTCCTGTTATAGTCACACACTTTGGTCTGAAAAGTCATGTTTTTTTTAAAGATTTAAAACTTATTTTCCAAGATGATCCTAGGGCTGCTTCACTGCAGACAATGTGCTTTAATTTCTTGCAGCTATGAGCAGTTCCTCTGCTTGCTTTGTACAATACATTAGGGGTCAATGTTGTCCATCAACATAAAGCACATTTAATATGCATACTTTCCAGTGTGAACTCAACACACAATCAATGGAATGAGAATGTACTATGGAACTGGAACACAGCAGCTATGGTAAACGCTGTTGTGCTGAGCCGTGGAAAGTGTGTCTGTCCTTACATGTGAGGAAAAACTACAAAATCCCAGCCACAGCTGTGCACATAATTGGGCCGGCAGCTAGAGCACTTAGCCCTATTATCATTCATTTTCATAAATGACATGCTGTTACATGTGTTACCATGCAGCCAGAAAGAGGGCAAAGTACAAGGACACAGAACTGCTCTTACTGTTTGATCATGGATAAAGTCTGGGACAAACCAGCATAAAACCATAAATAAAGTTAATAAGTGTGAGTGTATTTCATATTTACAAGGGATGTGATTAGTTTTCCAACAGTTTGTGAGGAGAATGGAGGTTCACATTACAGTACACACACAGCAGCATGATGTGGGTCAAGATGTTTCAAATTCTACATGATGGGAATGGGAACACGTAATAATAAAAGCATAAAATACAGTTCCTATCAGGACTCCATTTTGTTTGAATGGGACCAACACACAAGCGCACAGACTCGACCATCTGTGTGGAAACCCAGCGTGCAAACAGAAACACCTCCCTCAGTCTCCCTGGAACTCTTTGAAACTAAACCAATATTTGTCGTCCACGTCCGAGCTCGGACTGCTCTCCTCCCTCTCTGTGTGTCTGAGTTCCACCCCAACTATCACAGACTGGTACAGCCTGTACTGGCCGCATGCCAGCTCCACACACACACACAAACACACACCAACCTAAGCACAAAGCACTGCCCATTTAAATGAGGCCATGTAATTGGCTTCCAGATTTATAGTTGGACTTTTATTTCAGTGCACTGAAGGCCTGTTCATGTCTTCAGAGTGGGCTGAGAGTGAGACAGAGAGAGACACTCGACCCTAATATACTCACTTCATCACATTCACTGGTTGTGTTAGCACTCGGACACGCCTCCACAATCATGTGATATTCAGTTTCTTTGTGATCAAATGTCAGATTTCTTTCCTTGTCTGACTGGTAAAGTGTTTGTCTCTAATTTCGTCACTTGCATGTTTCAGCTTCTCTTTGCAGAATGATGTATGTGTGCACAGAATTTGACAATAGAAGTCTGTTTTCACTTTCCTCTGCTGAGATTTGCTCACCTCAAATCTCAGTTTAACATACCAGTAAGACTTAGTGACATCACAATCAGTTTGGAGCCAATCGTGGTCCAGTGTGTCATTTACACTGTGATGTGGAAACTTCAAACCACTGAGTGAGGATGTCTCAGTGAAGCAGCAGACATTTTGTGTCCAGCACTTTATATTTTTGAAATGATCAATATGGGATTGCTGCATGACAAAATGGTGAATTACTTAAGTTTGAATACTGGATATTAGGGAGTAAAAAAAACTTAATATTGATAACCTTAACCTTTGATTGATTCTCTAGTTTTATTTATATATATATGATCCAAAGTGAATCAGGCACTGGAATTTATAGTATTTATAAATAAAAAAGACAAAGAAAAACTTGAATTAAGAAAAAGGATCATACATCAACATTTTGTCATAACATTTTGTCATTTTGTCATGCCGTTTTTTGACATCTTTCTGCAGTTTGTCCCAGCATGCTGCTGTTCTCTTCTGCTCCTTTACACAACATTTTTCAATCACAGTGGAGCAGATCCCCGAGCCTCATTACTGTATTGTGATAATTTCACAGTTGCAACCAGAATCATCAGTTGTTTGGTGACTGACATCAGCAAGGAAATAACAACTCATATCATCTTTTGTGTCTTTTATTGTAGTGTAATAGTTGCTCGAGGTGCTGGGTTACTCTGACATGGACTCCTGCAGTTGTTCAGATATACTTGTATGTGCCTTATCTCCTTCTCTGTGTTACTGTCCCTCTGGGTTTCTAGTGTCAGTCAGAGTATGTGCACACACTCCAGAGCCACTGCCAACCAGCTCCGCTTCTGGTGTGAGTGCTGAGTGGATGATGAATGCACCTCTGTCAGGTCTCTGCTCTGTCTCTCACCAAGTCTCTACAGACAAATGAAACACAGCTACTGAGGCCAGACTGAGGTCACCCTCTCTCACATACATGCCCACACACACACACACACACACACGCACGCACACAGAAGTCCCCTCCATCACAATATCTAGAGAAACAGGAAGTGCGATGAGGATGATTCACACACCCTCCTGCGTGGATGATGAGTCAGCGACCTGACCCTGAGGTCTCAGAATCACCCTGAATAGGTTCTCATGCTCTTTCTCTATTTCTGTCTCTTTGTGAATCTCACTTGTATGGAAGCCCATTTCTACCACTGACATAAAAAATATCCCCATGGTTAGTTATAATTATGAGATTAAATATACATATATACATATATATATATATATATATACATATATATATATATATATGTATATATATATATATATATATATATATATATATATATATATATATATATATATATATATATACATACATATACATATATATATATATATATATATATATATATATATATATATATATATATATATATATATATATATATATACATACATATACATATATATATATATATATATATATATATATATATATATACATAGTAATAACCACAGGCTGGAGGGTGCAGATGTGAAATGTAGTCTATCCTGGTGCCAGCATGGCTCCTTAAACTCATCCTTTAGTCAACAAATTAAAGTTTGCATGTCTGATTTATAATCTTCTTAATCAGATATTTAAATAAAAAAAAAAAAAACAATGTTGAAGAAAAAGTAAGGCGGTGAAGATATGAGTATGATTTGGTATTAATACTGAAACTCTGGTATTATCTTGGCACCAACATTCAGTCCCTCCAGGATTTTCTGGGCTGTCTTTGGGATTGTTGCAGCCTAAACATGTCTGATTTCACAGCAGCTTTTGTTGTAATGTTTGTAGGCATTTTTTTGCAATTAAATTCCAGGAGCAAGTGAAAACTGCAAAAGAAAGTTGTGATTTCTCTGTATAATTTATTAAAAGTTCTAATTAACCTTACCAAAAAAGGCTCATGATTACAAAAACTCAAACAAAATCTGGGACATATTCTGCAAAAGGCAAAATCTTTTTGGAGCTCAATCTCAGTTAAAACAACAAGCACAAAATTAAAAAATACTGTAAAAATGGGCAGAGCATTCATAAATGTCAATAACAGTGACAAACCTTCCATTTTTTCAGTACTGTGAAAAAACAAAAAAGTATATATGCAAAACAAATAGTGAATAATAAAACAAAACACTGAGTTGATTCATTGAGACATATATGTATGATGTTTGCACAGGCGAACTCGTGGAGAGCTATGATGATTGAGATGATTGAGATGATGTGTGGAAAAGTTGTGGAGTTTTGACAAAATTGCATGGTCATGCAGAAATCACAGGAATTGATTGAATTTGTGTGAATTGTTGTGATTATAACATCCTGGAGGGACTGAATATTGAAAATTATAAACTGAGCCATTACGTCTTCTTCTATGCAGGTTCTCAGCAGCAGTGTGTATGTGTGTCAGCATGACACCCACAGTGTGTAGGATCTGAATATGTTTCTGAAACTCTCAGAGCTGAATGTGGGAATCACAGCAGATTTCTGTCAGAAACAGAAGTAGAGAGACGCTAGAGAACTGAGACTGCTCACCTCTCTGTAGAGTACATGCCTACTCTTGCTAAATATTTCTAAGGTTACTGACTAAATTCCACACCTGAATGACTGAACAACACCAGTGATGTGGAAACTGAGGTTTGACTCGTGGCGGTGAACAGACATGGGTCAAGTAGATGCAGTTTCTGTCCATGTATTCTAAACATTTTCCCACTGAACTACTGCCACATGATGATGATGATGAGGATACAAACTTACTTGCCAGTCAGCTACTAGGTGTAGAGATGCTTTGGCCTAAAGTGACTGTCAGTGTAATATTTAATATTTTAGACTAGATTCTCAAACTGTGGTACATGTACTGTGTAAATCAGATCATTTCAAATATATATTATTCAATCAAAATGCTCTAAGTTTGACAGACAACACACAAAATGTGAGATAACTGAAATGTAAGTTAAAATAAGTTTTGACTTTCTTGTATCTTTGTGTTACACTGTCACAGTCATGCACGTAGCATGCTCATACGTCATCCATGATTCCCAGAGTTATGAGCTAAGCTGTGATTGCAGGACAGTCAGCAGAGGTAAAATGAAGAGACCAAAAATAAATGCTTCAAAAACACTGCAATTGTGGCTCCGAACAGGAACTATCACAAAGAGAAATGCAGATCAGGAGGAAAACATTTGAAGCTGCTGTGTTGTCCAATGAAATGGACAACAGTGAACTTGAAGTTTCCACAGCACCTGCTACCACAAAATCACACAAAACAGTTGAGAGCTCAACATTTTCTGAGGTGGTACACAGCATAAAGAGATTGAGGAACACTGGTCTAAAGTATTCTGGCAGCAAACATTAGTTAAGCACTTTGAGTGCTAAACCCACAGTTTCAACCTTTACAAAGTCCAATCAGCTGTATGTGGACGTGGCTGAAGCCCTCAAACATGCTCGTCTGTTAATCAGCGTGAGAAAGCCATCACGCAGACACTTGTACATCCACTCTGCAGAGGCATTCTGGGGAGTGTGGAGAAATGAGAACACAGTGGGAGCTAATCACATTACCCAGACCTCTCAGGATAAATCCCAGCAGCGACAGGCCCCAACAATGTGATGTGACCACGGTAACTGTTGCCAGGACAACCAGCTGCTGCTGAGCGACGCCAGAACTTGAATGGTGTGTCGTCTGGTCAGGGAGACGACAGAGAGAGGTTGAAAGAGAGCAGAGGACTGACAAAAGAAGACCAGAGGAGTTGAAAGGGCTGAAGGGTCAGTGAAGCACTGAGACTTCTGTGATGGTGATTTACATGGAGGACTAAACATCCCACTGAAAATGTGATTGAATACTTACAAGCAACTACCACAGCTGTATATTATAGTACATTTTGCTGTTTGTAATTTCACCTATTTGTTTCTTGCTAGTTCTGTGAGCAGAGAATGGGTTAAAACTTTTCTGCTTTGATTTGCCTCAGTGATGTTTGCTCATTGTGTGGTTTTATTTTCCTGTCTTTCTCTCCAGGCCATGAGGAATACATAAAGTCTAAATCGAAGCACCAATACTTAGACTATAATGTCTATAAAAACTTTTAGAACCATAAAAACTTCAAAAGCAAGCACATACTTTGATCAACTCACCATTTATAGAGACTTGATGTGAAACATCTTAATGCACCAGTTACACATGCAAATAGCAACATGACCGTCTGCTCTGTGTCATATGTCTCCAGCAGAGAATGTTGTGAAGTTCTCTAATCCCTGATGTATCACTGAGAATTTGGCTGAAATTTGGTAGAAAACACCTGATTAACTGCATGTGTGTAATTCTGGAGACTTACATACAAAATACGTGTGTTATGACTGGAAATCTGCAGAAAACACCTGGAAAAAGATGCCTCCCACAGCAAAAACTGTGCTCTGTCAATCATGCTTTAGTGATGATTAGATCGTCAAGTGCTTTCTTCACTTGGAGTGTCGTTCCAGTGAACTCCAGCAGCAATATTCTTACCCATCTCACTCCTCATGCTGAAACCAAACCAACCCAAAGGACATCTGAAGATTACTGAGCTCTGGGAAATTGCAGTAGGTGTTTTCTGACATGTAATTAACTAAACAATAACAATTACTTATACTTTTATGAGCAGATTTTCAAGCCCGTACTTTTATTTGTACTTAAGTATGGATTGCAAGATGTAATGTACTTAGTTACTTTTAAAATCATAGTTGAGTACTAATATCCAAACATTCCATCTGCATTTTAGCAGCCAATCAGGTGATCCGATCGCAAATGGGCCAATGAAAACAATGATATACAAACGAAGAACAAAACAAAATGTTACGGCACCACACACTTGGAGTAAGGATGCTAACTATTAATCATTAATCGATTAATCAAGAATTTAACTAATTAAGAACGTATTGATGGACGTTTAATCAATAGTGATGGCAGCAATCGCACCTCAGAGCCATTTGTTGAGTAAAGAAAATTCAACTTAAAATGAGGGGGAAAAAGAAAAAAATATTTAGAAATTATTATTTGCATTTTCAGCTGCTGTTTGGAGAGGTAACATCAACAGTTAAAAGTAACTAATACTCTGAGTCGTTTTTGTGATGAAAACTTTGTACTTTTATTTAAATATATTTCTAACACCAGTACTTTTACTTGTAAGTGAGTTTTATTTTAGCAGTGTAACAGTACTTGTACTTGAGTACAGATTTTCAGGACTCTTTCACTGCAGCAGCAACTACAACAAAGGGAAGAAGACAGAGGGAGAAACAGAGAGATGTCCACTGAGGAGAAAGTAATGTGAACAGCTGGTGGAGTGAGCTTGGTATAGACAGGTCGCTCATCTGTGTGACTGAGTGTGTGTGTGTGTGTGTGTGTGTGTGGCTTAATGTTCTTTGTCTCCTGCCTCCTATTTGACCCCTGGGGACAAATACTAGCCTGCCACAAGAGGTTTTGTGTATGTGTGAGTGTGTGTGAGCCTATTCACCACACTGCAGAAAGCTAAACAACAACAAAAAAGGCACTTTATTGCACTCCCCCGTGTGCATCTTTCTCCATCTATTCTATCCACTCATGTTCTTCCTCTTTCTTCTCTCTTGTTGTTCATCTGCTCTGTCCACCTCCCTGCTGTCCTGTAGTAAGTCAAACCGCTCTTCCAGGCACGTACAGCCCATAAACACGAGATGTTAAGCAGCAGTCATTCCCACTGCTGCACTGTGGTGATAAAATCATTATTTTATAGTCACAACAATGACAATATAGCATATTCAGATCTATTGATATTTAAAATGAATGGTCACAGAGGAAGCGAGAAGTAACTAAAGGTGACCTCTTAACTGGCACTGTGGCACACAGCCCACAACTCTCATCTGGCAGCTGACATCATTGTTTGGCCTGTACACATTGAAACACCAAGCTGGCACCTTTAGATGAGATGGAAGAAAAACACTGGGACCCATGCAAGAATCACTCGTACGATCAGATTTGTTCTTAAGTCGTATGTATGATTTAGGACAACTTGACAGATCAACCAGTTTTCTTGTATTTTGAATTTTCTTTCAGATACAGACATGATTTACAAGGTCCAGACCTGTCATAGAGTCATGTTCAGTCAGTCTGCTGGTATTCAAATCAATGTTTTTCACTAATGACTGTTTATTTCATTAGTCTGAAGCAATTTTGAGTTTGAAAAATACATTACACTTCATAATTATGTTGACATTATCCTGTTTGACCTCATTTCAAATTACAAGTGTAAATGTACTTACAAAGCCTCTAATCATTAATTTAATGATGCATTATTACTACCTGTCAGTCGTGTTGGCTGTATATCTGCAAATGTAGGTTTATGAAGTTGCTGTTCATCCTCATGCAACTTCTGCACTCTGTCCTCTGTCCCCATGAGGAAAACTGTCCCCTTGACCTGCTCCTCCTGCTGCAGTCATTGATTGCTGTGGCAAGTTGTTTTTTTGCAAGTGCAAGTTTTTTTCTCTGAAGTCATTTTCATATCAAGATGTTTCCTCTTTATTTCAGTGACAGTCTGACCCTCAGGTAACACAACATTAACAGCACTCACTTTTCCCATTTCTCTGCTTTAGCAGGTCTTTTAATTCCACTGCTGATGCGTTAAAATGAAATCTCTGAAAGCAGGGTGTCAAACTGAAGTTGTAAAGTTCTTTTTACTCTTTAATGTCATTTTCATGAATGAACACTTCCTGACGTATGGAACAGGAAGTGCAGCCTTATATGGTATTATTGGGGCATTAATTATGCTAATTTACAAGTCTCATGCGTGTGCACTCAGGTACGAACAGGTGGGTCATTTACACAGGTATCTGAAGTTAAGAGCGTTTGTTGAATCTGACATTACATGTTTGCATGAGCCCACTGTACGAACAAAAGTAAGAGAAATTTAAGATAAGAATACGAAAAAGTTTTGCATGAAGCCCATTGTTTTAGTCTGGACAGACCTGAAATGGAGAGAAAAAGATGCTGGCTTAATGTAGAAGTATCTGAGTCAGATGAACTGGTGAAGACGCTGGATTATTCTGTGCTAACTGTGGAAAAACATGGCCAACTGGGGAGAAATTGAAAATATAATATGTGGAAAGTGAGGGTAAGGTGGGATGATTTGTGCTAATGAGACATCGTTAGTTTGATTTATTTGCTTGCTTCCTTTGTAGAATTTATCAGTACAACACTGACTCTACTGGACGAGCTTAAAACAGAAATATTATTTGATTCAGAGCACATTAATAGGGCACTTGGAGAGCACAACCTTTACCAGTGTTAGCCATTACATTCTTGACCTGTTCAGCATCAATAATATCACTGTTTTCTACTCGACTGTAAACATATTTACATGCTACATGTACAGTCAAGAGCAGCTCCTCCCACAGACAGTCAGCCAAGTAATCCATAACTTAAGAACAAGACTGGTGTGCTGTTGTGAGACACAATGTGAGCAAAACATGGCTTGTGTTGGTACTGTAATGGATGAAACCACAGACACACACACACACACACACATATACACATAACACAAGCAAGCAATGAAGGACAAGGACACGATAAAAACACTCAAGACTTTCTGTCTCCCCCACACACAGACACAAAACAGTCATTAAGAAATAAGTAGTGTACAAGAGATTCCTCTGCTGGGAGACAGTCCATACAGACAAACGTGTATGTGTGTGTGTGCTTTACTGTGTGTTTTGGTTTTGTTTCTTGTCAATGCAAATTGTGTCTTGTTGATTTTGTTTGTTTCATGCGCTGTAATTTCTATCACCTGTCTGACCTGAGGTGTATTTACACAAGGTGTTTACAGATACAGACATATTCAACATGTACTGTAGCATACAGTTTTTTTTTATTTAAAGTAGATGTATTGTTGATCAAATAATATTTTCCACTGTGTCAAACAATAACATATGAGACCTGTCGTATATTAGCTTATTGCAGCTCTTCATTTGATTTGTCATCAGACGTTTACTCTGAGTGAAATATTCCATGTTTTTATGGCTGCACCACTTTATCTAAATGAAGTATTCTCAGTCTTGTTCATCACTTTAAACACATTTAAACAAAATCCAGACACATTTGGTATTTCGGAGACCTCCACCAGAAACTTATGTTGTAACAACCATCTCACCAGCAGCAGGCCAGCTGGTTTTGTGGTGAATCCATCTGTTGACTAATCTTTTGGGTACTCATTTCTAAAAAATATTCTTATTCTCTGAATTTTGATTTTGAAATATTAAGGGTTCTACAAAGAATTTATATCTGGTTGTGTAACAGTCTCAATATGACCTACATAAGTAAACAAGACCATCAGAAAGGCGATTAGTTCTGAATAGTTACTCTTAATATCTGTCGCCAGGTCATATTCTCTGTGAAACAGATGAAACCAGCCTGTGTTTACAAACTTACAGTGCATCTTACATTAGCCAGTTAAAAAGAAGCAGGATTTTTATTCAGATCATTTAATATTTGATGTTGTATTTTGTCATTATAATGAAGGAAATACTACCACTTCTGTCCACAGGGGGCTCAAAAATCAACAAAATATGAAAGTACTTTACCTTATAGTAGCTTTAATTAATAATACAGATGAGACATTTTTTCCTCAGCATGGTTTCTCAAATATTGAGAGTATCTCAAAATAGTGGACATGAACTATGGAGATATGGATCAAATATTTTTTGTTATTTAGGATTTGGGGACCTGCAGGTTGTTCTCTACAGTATGTGTGTGTGTGTGTGTGTGTGTGTGTGTGTGTTTCTGTATCCCTGCTATTGCTGAAGCGAGCCTGGGCCTGTCTCTTGCCCCCCCCCCCACACACACACTTACTACAACATTCCACAGCCTCCACATACAAACACTCAACTCTCCTATTACCTCACATTCCTGCGGTGTCACAACACACACACATGCACACTTGCATTTATTTCATCATAAAGATTCGAAACCAACATATAAAAGCGGAGTGATCTCTTTTTCCCTCTCTTCTTCCCTCCACCCTCCTCTTTCTCTCTTGCTCTCCCAGCCTCCACTTCTTTCTCCTTTAGTCCCCCCCCTCCTCCCTGTTTTCCTGTCTTGGCACGTCAGCTTGTTCTTGAGAAATAGTTGGGAGTGCATGGCTGATTTGTACAACAGCAGAAAGAGCCCTCCACCCAGAGGAGCATCTAGGTGGAGTTGACTGCTGCAGGACACTGACATTTACTACATGTTTACATGCTCGCAGTACATGCAGTGAGTTAGTCATCCATCATTTCTTTGCTAATACCACTTTGTGGGAGCAGCTATGTGTGAAACTATGTGTTATATTTTGTGTTACTGGAGAGTTGAATACAATGATCCAAATCATCCATCCAAATCATGTGAATTTTTGCTTTTTTTGAAAGAGTTTTTTTGTATTTTTGGTGCAAACAAAACAAATTCACCAAATGTGGACTTTCCAAACCACTGCAGCTTCACATGCCCTTGCTAAGTGCTGGCTGAGGCTGCTGCTGTAACCAGTGATGATCCCAGCTGAAGAATTCCTGCCTCCAGGCTGTGGCTAACAGCACAAACAACAGCAGGGATTGTGTAGCCTGAAGCACAGGATAGACTCACAGGCGTGGCCTGACTGTTGCTTAACCTGTTGACAGACAATCCTGCTACAAACCTGCACTGGTGAGGAGGCTTGATCTCCCCGCCACACAGTCACATGATTCATATAGCTCTCAATAGTTCCAAAAAAATCCACACGTCAGCCTGTTTGAATGCTTTCATGCAGTAGAGATTACATTTGCAACAATGTCTGTATTTTAACATATCATGTGCACTGATTATGTCATTAACAACATTAACTGTAAATCCAGCTGATGTTGCTATGAGCATTTAACACAAATGCGCAAGAACTGAATTTTGAATTGAAAGTATAATGCTGCTGATACCTGACATTTCTTAAACGTGTCTGTATTTTCATTCAAAATGTTTTGTTTTCTTAACATAAATTACACAAAAGACAAAGAAATTGTGATTACATTTACCCATTTTAGCCACAGGCGGTCATACTGACCCCACAGAAATCACCACAGTTATCTTGTTACTTATGGCACAGCTGAAGATGCATCTTGGTTGCTTAGCAACTATCACTGTCTTTGTCAATAAAAGTTCACAAGTGGTCTCAATTTCCATTAAAATAATTAATTAGACTCAATTAAAAATAAAGCACCAGGGACAGTTGCAGCACTTTTTGTCTCAGCACCTATAACTCACTGAATTTTTGTGTTAAAGCTCTCAAATGCTGAAACAAAGTATCCTTATTTACTCCAGTCAGCAATGTTTCCAGTTTTTCTACTTGTTTCCAGTCTTGGGCTACGGCTGATTTCTGTGATGGTTCTTGGTGGAAATTTGTTATTATTAATATTAAAATAACATGTTTATAATCTTATAAAATACATTTAACTGTTGCTTGCTCTAAGTAATTCTAGATTAATCTAAAATTTGAATCAGATCACTGATGGTTATTAACCTATAGAAAAACACTGCTGTGAATATATGCAATCATTACAGTTTACTACACATGATGGCTGCATATTGATAAATTTATAAATACATTTTCTTAGGTCTCAAAAGTTACATTTTGATGTTACTTCATTTATAAAACAGGATAAATGCACTAATCTTTTAATCTGTTATTTATGAGAGATAACCGAGTTTGTAAGTCAAAGAGCAAATATGGCCATTCTAATTATGGAATTCTGTCACTTCTAGTGTTAATATTTATCACATGAATCAAATAAACATGTTAATTTAACAGTTTTTAGTAGTTGCCTGTATCTAGCTGTCCATCTCATTTAGGCCTATGGAGACTTTTGTGGACATATTCTGGTTTTTCAAGGATGTAGCACAGCAGTTGGCTAACTTTATAGAAAGGTAACTTCCCCAGTCTATATCTGGCCGACAAAGCTCTGATTGGTTGACACCAGACATATTTATGACATGTATGAAAGATGTTTGTGACTTAACACCTTCAGAAATGAGTAAGTGCAACACAAAACAGAAGATGAGAGCTGCTCACACCTGTGATAAAGGGCTTTACTAACCTGTACTTTACACAGGCAGCAAAGAGTTGAGCTACAACCTGCTGACACACCCTCTGACACATACACACTATATGTGTGTGTGAGTGGGTGACAGAGAGATTATTTCTGATAAGAACACACTTATGAAGAGGAGCTTCATCTCTACACTGAATACAAATTCAAAACACAGAAGTTCAAGCCACAGTGGCACAAGAAGCATGGATGCATCAGTATGTTGTAATTCTACATCTCCACAGAAACGCAGGGAAAAACAGCAAACCAAAGGTGTGTGCTTTCAAATGGTTTCACAACCACAGGGGCATAAATCTCCACACTGGTGAACTGTGACACTTTGATCACTCACATAAATCTGTTGAGAGGGCTGCAGCTGAGACTGCAGTGTTGACTCTATGATTCAGCACTGAGCAGTGGGGAAAAACATCCAGTGATTCATAGCTTGTTGTTTGTCTGCTAACTGTACCCTACTGTACTGAGACCAAGGCACAGAAACCTATGAAGGGAGGAGGGGGAGCAGAAGTTACTCGACTTCTGTGACATCAGCAAGAAAGCTTTCGCTTTAGCATTCCCACATTAATACACTGAATAAGTCATTACATTAATAACTGACAGGTTAAACCACTTTATTTAAGGTCCATTTGGTAGCTTTTTTAAGTTTTCGGTGGCATCACATAGTGTTTTGTTTGAGATGTCAATAGATCACAAGAAGATGATTAAAATGACCTCTGAGTTGAGATTATTTCGTTATACATCAGAGAATTGTTTCCACTTTTAAGCCATATTTAGACTGTAAAACACCCATGTGACAGGGAGAAGAACAGGTATTCAAACCAGGGAGCTCTCACTGTGACCTGACAGTGAGCCACCACGCTCCCTTACACTCATCTCCAAGAAAATCAATAGCTCACAGTATCCATGCTAACTGTACAGACAGCACAATGGCAGGAAAAAACAACCTGAGCTGTTAATGAGAGAAGAAATTTAATTTGATCCAGTCTATTCACATTCTGGGAGATGACTACCAGCAACTAAGAATGTTGATTTGCTGACAGTGTTGTCTCTAATGGACAGTCCATGACCAGTGTGGTATGAGTCAGTCCACAACAGGACAAAGCTTTGTCTTTCAGCACTGGTCCACGTCTCTGTGTGTCTCAAGGATGCTGCAGCATTTATGCAACAAAAAGACTGTTGTCACTTTTCTGGCAGATTTCACAGACTCAGGAGACTTGATGTGACAATGTAATTATTTCCACACATCTTTGGTTTGGACTAGTTCTTGAACATAATGTTAGGTGTCCGGGTGGACTAGAGGCTGAAGATGCTGACCATATAATTGCACCATCACTGATTCTTGTGTCACTGATTTTGCCAAGTGCAATATCCAAATTACAGAAGCTGCAGTAAAAACGTGTGACAAACAGCATTATAGAGAAGTACTGTAGTGCTGCAGAGATGTTCTGACCTGCAAATCTGGTTCTTGAGATTTAAGAAAACACGTTTGTTTGATACAGACCCCAACAAATATCATAACATCAGGATTTTAATAGGGCTTTTTCAGTGAAAATTAAACCTGTGATGCATATCCAAAATTATATCTGTCAAAATATTTGCAATATGATTTTTTTTTCTTAATCGTGTAGCCCTGCTCTTTCTCTTGTCCTTTTCTCTAACATATGCTATCTAATAAAGTAGAAAATGTCAATATATTATTATATTATATACATTATAGTGAGGCAAGAATTAGGCAAGAAAAATGCTTGTACCAAAATCTAATAATGCTGGTGACTGACTTTCTAACATTACATTGTAGAGATCTGCAGGAACAACACTATTTAACGCATCATTGTTTTGTTTTTTTTACCACCAGGTTCTCTCTTTAAAGTGACTGAGTGTAGCGTAATATGTCATGTGATGTTCCTTTTATGAATATGGATTTGATATTAGAAAAAAATAGCGTTCAGAAATGGGTTATCAAAACCAGGGTATCATAACCTTGAAAATGTTTGAATGATACCCAGCCCTATTTATTTATTATTTATTTAATAATGATTAATCTCGTCACACTCTTGCAACTTGAAAAACAGGTCCAAACATGTGTGTGCGCTCCAGTATGCTTGGACATGTTTATCCTTCAATGATTATTGTAATCATCATTTAATCTGTCTATCATTTACTTGATTAATCTATTATTTGTTTGGTTCATAAAAATATCAGAAAATTGTGAAAAATCAGTGTTTCCAAAATTCCAAGATGATGTCTTCAGATACCGGAAAATATTCACATTTAGAAGCTAGAACCAGAGAATTCGTATTGTATTTTTCTTAAAAGTTTAACCAAAATAATTCATAGATTATCAAAATTGTTGATGACTTATTTAAAAATCGATTAATAATCAATTATTTGATTACTCGTTGCAGCTCCACAGCATGGTTATTGTGTCAGTTCTCAGTCAGGCTGCACTGTTAGTTGAGGGGCTCAGCCTGTTATGTCGACACATATTTCAGCACATAAACTTTTACACTGGCAACAGAGAAGATATGTCTGCATCTCAGCTATACTTTAAGATTTCAAATATTGTTGTGCTGATGAGACTGAGACTGTCATATTTCAAATTGCATCATCTTCATCATGTCACATGAGTCAGATTCATCTGTGTCATCTTCACTTTCCCCCTTTTATTCAGTACCAAAGAACAGAAGCACGGATGGGCTGACAACATCCACCATACAGGCACAGACACTCTGAAGCGTGATCATTGAGGCTGAACTTCCATCTCCAACATGTCCAAACCCTTCTCAGGTGCTGTGTGCAGCGTTCCAGAACCCTGTGGTATCTGGGTCAAAGGTGAGTCTGTCCAATGAATCTTTTCCTGGCATGTGTGAGTCACATAGCTCAGACCACCGCTGCTCCTGTACTGACACACTGTCAGGTCCAGTCAGGATCTGGGTGTCGCAAGGAGAGAACATAGCGCACAACTTTACTGACTATTTACTGCTTGTGTTGTGATTGGCTGATTCACTGCTCCACTGACTGACTGACTTTATGGCTGACACCTGTGAGTGCTTAGACTCCGAGCTCAGTCTGTGTTCAGTGGATCTGTGTGTGGGTAGACAGGGGTGAGAGGCGGCTCATCACTGGAGCCAGAACACCCTGGTGGGGGGGCTGAAGATGATGAGTGGGTGTGTGTGTGTGTGTGTGTGTGTGTGTGTGTGAGTGTTTGTCATGTAGGAGACAGAGGGGATTTCCTGCTGTAAGCAGGCCTCCATGACTCAGTCAGTGACTCAGGAGAAATACACGAGCAAAGAAATGTGCACTGACACAATGAGGACCACCGAGAATCCTCACTCTTACACTTACACTTACACTGTCCTTCAATGCTGAGAATGTCCTTCAACAGAGACTGTCCTTTAACACTGAGACTATCCCTCTTTATCTTTATATTGCAGTGTTTGTCAAGGACCTCTATTCATAAAACACAACACAGAAGGAAAGGACAGCTGAGTTTATGGGATTTTGATTGTTGTGATGTTGTGATGTTGTGATGAAAGTGAAAAAATATCTTCATCCTCTGTGCCATATAGCTCCTAAAACTATTCAACACAAATCAGTGAGTCACACTGTTGCACTGGGTGACATGTTCCTACATTACCATGAACACACACCAGGCCTGGAGTCTCATCATTCAGGTGCAAGACCACTTGGTTTTTGATACTGTTGAGGGACAAAGTCCAAATACCAAGGCATGAAGGCCATCAAATAAAATGATTTGTCCATTTTCCCCCCGAACTTGTTAACTCAGTATAGGGTCACTGGAAGTCAGTCACAGTTGAGGGGGAAAGAAGTCAGTCTATCTAATGACATGATACTAAATGGTGCACAATATTAGTTACATATAAAGAATTAGTATCTCATAATAATGAGTTGGTAGGACTATATCAAAATGACAAACTTTTTCAAAATAATAAATTAGTATCTCAAAATACTGAGTTGGTGTGTCATAGTTTCTCTTTGTTTTAAAATATTAGCTCATTATTTCAAGAAAGTTTATAACTATAATGACTTTTTCACCAGAACATTGGAGGTAAAAAGCTTCCATAAATGAGACAGTACCTGGACAGCAGTGCAATACAGACACTCACAGGAGACAAGACAGGTGTGTATAATGCGGCTCTAGCTGTTTGTCACTGTTAACAGGGACTCCAGTGTGCAGTGTAAACCACACAGGCTCAAGTTTATATCACATTGATATTTCTGTCCAGTATTTGCACGTTTTTGATCATTTGTTGACAACTAAAAGGAAAAAAGGGTTTTGTAGAAACTATTTAATGAATAGTCTTCAAAGCAAGGTATCAACATATTCTTTTTTACTGAGTCTATCATTTTTCCACTTTTAAATGAACACCCAGCCTGATGGAACTGCATCTTCATACCCTACTCTAGCACCACCTTTGCACTTCCAAACTGAACTGTTTCTAATGAGCAATGTTGTCTCAACGTCACACTCATAAATAAAGTGACTTTAGCTAACATACTGGTATTTCTGAGTGTTTTTTATACATCATTATCCTGCTACATCTCAAACCACAGTTCGTGTGCAGTGGGAACATACTGTAGATATCAGTCCTGCTCTGATCGCTCTTTTTGTAACATTTAATCCATCTGATAGGTCAACAGACAAGGTTAACAAAGTGTTCTAATTAGCCAGGATCAAGTTAGAGTTGGAGTGGATGAATGAGTGAACCTGATATGCTCTCTCTAACACACACACACACACACACACACACACACACACACACACACACACACACACACACACACACACACACACACACTCCTCCATGGTATGGAGGTAATCCTCTTCATCTATTTAAAACCAGCCCTTTTAACTCCTCCTCACTCTTCAAATAGATGATGTGTCACTGGTTGTCTACTTCAGTTTGGGAGAAACCTGAAAACTACGAAGTCCTGGGTGGATGTACTTCTTTTGATTCCTGGTTTATGACAGATGTCTAATAAATACTTTTAAAGAAATAATTTGTTGGTTTTCTCATATGTTTATGTCTGCTGTGATCCTGACAAGATCTTCTTTTTGTCATATACCAGATTTTTTTTTTGTTTTTTTTTTTACAAAATTCACTTCAGCACCAAAAACTATATAACTGATCTTCACATTTTCGTTCTTTGTCTGCTTTTCTGTCATTTCTGAGTTGAATGCTAGAACTTTGGCGCCACAAATATAGAGAGAACCAGCTTTACTTGGTTTCACATTGAAGCTATTTAATGTGTTTTCCACTAAAAGGGATAAATTGACATTATAAGTGAATAAACAGTGAGAATAAGGCAGCTCAACATGGCAGCAGTGTAGAGTCAGTGGGAAAGCTTTGACATGGCTGCCTCAGAGTTCCACAACACTGGAATGTTATTCTATATTAATTACACACTAATTACTGGCGTGTAATTACTGGTTACACACACAGTGATCGGCTCCACAGTATTTCACTGTCGGCCACATTCCTGACTGTGTAGTTACCCCAAACACACACACACACACACACACACACACACACACACACACACACACACACACACACACACACAGTGGTATGACATGAGCAGTGAGCCAACACTGACGCAGAAGCCTTTCAAACAATAGCAAGCAAGAACTGTTGCTGCCAGTTCCTTTTTCCTTCTATCTTTCCTCCTCTCCTCTGTCCATTCCTCACCAAACCATTATTGTCTGTCTCTCTTAGCTTTGTTAAATCAATGTCATCTTCAATACTCGCACACATCATCTCACCCTGCCTCTCTTTCTGCTCTCCTTCTCTCTCTGCTCTTGTTTTACTGAAGCATTTTTCTCTTTCAGTCGAATGATCGCCTCCCTCTGTCCTCTGGCCATAAAACCTTCATTTCTCTCCACTTTCCTCTGAGTCAGCAGAAAGACAGACCACGGCTCTCCCCCTCTCCCTCTCCGTTCTGCCTTTCTTTCTTTCTTTCCTTCTTCTCTGAGCCATAAACCGGACGACAGACTTCTGCTGTGCGTTCTAATTCTGTGCAGTGATGCATTCAAGGAAGAAAGTTGAAAAGAAAACATGCACAGTGTGTCTTTAGGATTCAGTAAGTAAATCTCTCAAGAGGATTACAGGCATCAAGTGACAAACTTTCAGTTAATTCCCATGAAAGTATTCAGATATGTGACCTAGAAATGTCACATTTCTGCTTCAGTTTCTCTTTTCATGGCTTTTTTTTTTTTTTTTGATATTTTACTTACTTCTTACAGCATATAGTCTCTGTCTCTGTTAGATTCCTGTCCTGACAAAAACAAGTCAGTGTCTTGAAAACTTTCAATACAACACAACAACAGCAGCATTTTTAGCTCAGAGTTTTTAGCAAGATGGGAGGAATTTTGAGCAGCTTTGTCCTGCACATTCCTCCACAGGACGGTGAAGTCTCCCCAACCTGTGTGTGTGTATGTACTGAGTTGAAACCCATGACCACAAACACAGACACACACACAAACATACACACACACCCTGCTGAGAGGCAACAAAAGGTAGGAATCTGCAGAGAAAATGTTAACTCCAGTTTCCCTCTCCTCCCCCTTCACGTTTTCCTTTTCTTCATACTCAAGCCCCCCCCCCTCCGAACCCACCTCCACCCTCTGTGCATGCACAGCTGGGGTATAGCAGGTTCTGCTAAAACACACACACACTGAACCACAAGGGATGAATGAGTAGACAAACACCAAAAAAGGCTCACAATTGAAAAAAGCCAGAGGGTGCCATGAAGCAGTGATTCTGCATGCACACACTGAAATCTCTTTCTCTCACACACAAACACACACACTCACCAGATAGTTCATTTTGTCCTGCTGCAGTGAGGCGGCTGTGTGTGTAACTCCGGGGCAGGGCTGTAGCTCAGCCCCTGTGACACACTTTGCCAACTAGATCCTTCGTGAAAGTAGATCCCAAAAGATCCCAAAACTCCTCCAGACCTCCTCCTCCACCCTCCTTCCTTCCCTCCCTCCTATATCCTTCTGTCCTCCCTCCCTTCTCTTCTCCGTGTCAGTCCTTGTGTCCTGTTGAGTCTTGTCTTCAGTAGTGGAGCAGATCCCGACACATTGTGCCGCTCAGTGATCTCACACGGTAAGAATGAGACTGTGCTGCTGCTCGGCCCGTTCACTGCTACCCCGTTCTCCCCTTCTCTCTCCTGCCTGAGGAAAAGAGGGAGGAGTGTGTAACCCGACACGTCACTTCCTCTTGGATCCTGATATTCCCTCTATCCATTCTGGCCATTGGCCTGAGAAGCTCTTCTCATGCAAATCAGCTCTGCCCTCCCACTGCCCCCCCCCACCCCCCTCTCTCTCCCCCTGGCTGTGAGAGAGTGTCAGTGCTGCTGAGACTCACCCACACACTGACTGCACACGAGCACAGAAACCTCAGATTTATCTTCAGAATAGTGCCTGAAGAAGCTGATAACCAAGCTGAAGTTCACACAACAGACAACCACTGTGTCCCATGACAACAAATCACACAGAGGAGTCATTCCCAAACACTGGGTCAGGACCCACAGGTGGGTCACCAGAGATTTTTTTTGGTCACTGAATAAATAAACGTCTATGGAAGAAATTTTGCAAATTTAAGATTTAAAATGTGAATATTGTTTTTCCCATGAGAGAAAAACACAACGCCTGTTAATTCTGCCTAAATGCACTTATTCTGTCTCATTTATGAAGTTGGCTATGCAGAAGTGAACTCTTACCAAGAGGTATTGATAGGACCTGTTGTAAATTGGGTAGTGATGGTTTGTCACTTTTAAAAAGTGCAGAGAAGTTCTGTAACAGATTATTAAAGTGGTCCCATGGTTTCCTAGATAAGATATTCGGCTGTAAATGCATAGAAAAGTAGAATCAGACCAGTGTTGAATTGGTTGTTATTCACTGTCATTCCCAGTAGACCACATACTCACCACATGCTCTCCAAAACTGACAACTGGTCTGCACTACCACGTACACTAATTGTACAACATTAGTACTTATTTTCAGGTGAAATGTCACTTTATAATGTGCAATATCTCACACGGGTGAATTTTTAATTTCAATGTGCAATATTCAATACTTTAATCAGGTGTATTATCATTCAGTGTGCAACAATCATGTGAATTGTCATCATTCTATGTTAATATGAATATTCCTTTCGTGCAATGATGTATATTCAATTGCTGATTCTGCTTATATTTATTTATCTTTTATATTTCCCTGTTTATGTTGTTCCTATTTTTACATCTCCTCTGTTTAAACTGTTCATACCTTTTATATTTCCTCCTGCATCATGTCCTTTTTATGTCACTGTGTTTCCAATGAGTTTTTCAAAGTGTGGTAATCAAACACAGTTTTAATCATAATTAAAAATTGAAACAATAATACTAATCTTCACAAATTTTATTGTGGTTTATCACTGATCTGGTAATTTGACCCTTAAAAGTAAATAAGCATTTATTTACAATTTATTTCCAAAATAATGAATAAAATTTAATCATGGCAGCCAATTTACATGCAGTAAGAAAGAAATTCTAATTATAAAATAATTGCATGGGATAAGTGAATCTTTAATATTATAGAACTATTAGTGTTACTATCAACATAAGATGTAGATGATTAGTATGTTGGTATGAAAACCCAAATTTCAAATTTCAATTTCAATTTTAGGGACGGCACTTCAAGTCCAGCTCAGACCAATAAATATACAGTGGACTGCTGAGGTGCTCTTGCTCAGGGTGCCTGTTTCTGGGCAGCATCCATCACTCTACCATTTCTCCCACAGAAAAATGCATGTGCACATGTGTATACAAGCCTATATGTTTGTAAAATGATTAACAAAGCAATGAAAAAAAAATAGAGTAGCTAATAAATTCTTCTTAAGTATCCTGTTTTGTAAATACATTTCTGACATTTGTGACAAACTGCTTAAGAATCGGTTGAAAACTTAGACAGTTACGATTATTAAGAGTGGATACCACCTGCCTTAATAGACTGTATTTGGAATAGAGCTGCAAGAATGAATGGTTTAACTGATTATGAATCAATTATTAAATTGATTGCTAACTATTTAGATAACTGACTAATCAGTCCGAGTCAGTTTTTAAGAAAAAAAATCCTCAAAATCCTCTGATTCAATCGAATTAAACACAAATATTTTCTGATGTCTTTACTCTTCTCTGACAGTAAACTGAATATCTTTGGGACGGAGGTAAAAAAGACATTTGGGGACATCATACTGGGCTTTGGGAAGCACTAAATCAATATCAATATTTTTATGACATTTTATAGACCAAACAACTAATTGATTAATTGAGAAAACAGCTGACAGATTCATCAACAATGAAAATAATTGTTGCAGATGCAGACCTAATTTGGACGCACAGCTTGTTTTAATGCCCACAGAAACAGGAGCACAGAGTTGTTTACAACTCTGCTCCACCACTGGAGGGAGAATCACTCCCAGATCAGAAACAGGACCGCAAATCCCATCAGTCCTAGCAGCTCTGGCATCATTGAAGACAATGTTGTTAAAGTCTAGTTTCAGATGAAGTGAAGTTGTTGGACTGCTGAGTCATGAGACACAAGGTGATGACTAAATGACACAACAAACAATATAAGGGTGTCAATATCATTACTTATCTCTGACTT
The DNA here is from genome assembly GCF_056507025.1 of Lutjanus erythropterus. Taxonomy (NCBI): domain Eukaryota; kingdom Metazoa; phylum Chordata; class Actinopteri; order Lutjaniformes; family Lutjanidae; genus Lutjanus; species Lutjanus erythropterus. The sequence continues at coordinate 1,170,950 of NC_139329.1, read as the reverse complement.
CCAAACAAACACACACACACACACACACACACACACACACACACACACACACACACACACACACACACACACACTTTTGGACATTACACTGACTTACATTAATTTCCTTGAGACCTAACCTAACCCTAACCTTAACCACTGACCCAAAAATCACCCTTGTCCCAGTTGAGGACAAGAGTGATTGAAATGTGTCCCAGGAGGTAGGCTAAGTCCGACAGACACACACCACAGACACAGAGCGGGTCATGACTGTTGAGTATGACCGGCAGTGGAAAAGTTCAGTTTAGTTTCTTGTTTGTCTTGTTAAGGAAAATGTGTGACTTTATGACGTCAACACAACTAATAAAGATGAATTTTTCTCTCTGGCTGTCAGTCCACATTGAGTCAGTGGTGACAGCACCACTGAGAGAAAGATGATGAAGAATTTGGCCTTTGTGTCATGGTTGTGTTTCAGAGTGAATGGTGTACTTTGACCAGAACACTGAACAAACCTACAAAAGCTAGACAAACTATAAATAAAGACTGATTTACACCAACATACATGTTTTCTGGTAGTCTTAACAGTCAAATAATCACCACATGTGATGTAAACTAAAGTTTATTGTGTTGATGTAGTTGGTAGTTGTTCAGTGACAATGATGTTTTTACAGTCATGAGAGAAAGTACTGGAGTTTTGTGTGTTTTTGAATGAGCATGGTGCCAAGTTAGAAAACATCTAAACAAGGGACGTAATGAGAACTGATACTCTGGTACCAAGTCCATGCCAAAATTTTTAACACATGGGGGAATTTGTTTTTTTACAGTATTGTAGGAACCAAAGGTGCAATTCTTCTGGACTTGACAGCGACAGCATATACGTCACGTGTAGGATGAAGAAGAAAAATGAACAGACAGACAGGAAATGACAGGGAAGTGAAGGAGCGAGTGTGAGAGAGTAAGATATAAGATGCAAAACAGCTGTTTCTACGTACCTTTGATACCTTATGTAAAGACATCTCATGTAAAATCAAATATTAATTTAAAAGTAAATTTTGAGAACTCTTTGCATTACTTTAACACTCACAAAGATCAGATGATGATATTGACACCTGACACCAGGCTCTGTTAAAGCCTTAATAAAAATAAAACAAAAAATAGTACATGAAAATTTCATTTTAATTTTGAATTTTAATTTGAATACAAATGTCCTAATTTCACTGTAGTTAAAAAAAACACTCATTTGTAACACAATGAGTGATGAGGGCTATAAAAGAGCTGTGTATGAAGAGGATGATGATTCTGTTTGTTGCTTTTTCTTCTGAATAATAAATGGAGGCTTTTCTTTGGTTTTGAAACAGTATCCTTATACTCTTCTTATTTAGCCTCTATGGAGTGTAACTGACAGTATTAACTGTCTGTAGAAGTCACAATAGAATGTTTTTCATATTAATCCTGCAACTGACTGCACTGCTACACAATCTGTCTGTGTGTACATGTGACATGTTTTAGTAACGGTGCACACTGGAAAATGGAGCTCAACCCAAAAAGCCATTGTTTAATTTGATACCTTTTACAACCTTACGTTACACATTATGATCTTATCTTCTGTCAACAGTGACTGACTGGAATTGAATCAGGCCAATCAGCTGTTGTTATCCCTACAAAAGTAATGTGTGTCTAATGATTCACTGTAGATGAGAGCAGTGTAACATGTACAGTGAGCAGTGGCACCACAGAAGAGGAAGGGGAATCTGTGTACCTCTGCTCCTCTCTGCCTCTCTTCTGAGATTTCAACAACAGTACTTTCATTGTGTGTGATGCTGAGCAGCTCTGGTGCCAACTGTCTAACAGAACATTCCACACACCTACACACACACTTCACCCCCCATGACCTGGGCACTGCCCTCTCTGACCGCCACGCTCGACAACAACAGCCTCTGTCACACTGACCTACAAATGGCAAGTGCATGCCACACACACACACACACACACACACACACACACACACACACACACACACACACACACACACACACACACACACACACACAGAGAGAGAGAGAGGAAGAGAAAGCAGTCATTGAGGATAAAGGGATGTAGGCTCAGTGTGAATCAGAATATGTTAATGGTCTTCATGAACACTCAGTTTCTGTCTTCACTCTGACGTCCACACTGGAGCTCAACACTGAGCATCGATTAATTAATGTGCTCTGGTTTTAAAGACAAGTCATCCGTGAAACTCTTGTATTCCCTCTGCAGTCTGCAGGAGGGTGAGGTCTATACTCCTGACCGATATCAAAAATGGAAAATGGACAACCAAGCACCTATGATTTTTGGCTGCCATCTTTGTTTTGGTCAATTACCAAATCAATTCAAACTTCTTTGTTGTCTTTGTAGTAACTGGATAGAAGATTTGTGGATTTCTCCTGTAACTCCAATGAATGCAAAAGTTTCAATGTAACATCAATGGCTCAGATTTGACCTTGGCCTTCCACTAGACAGTACAGTTTTGAAGTCACTTTGATGCTGTTTGTTACACAGCATGCTTACTGTTGCTGAAACTTAACTTTTGGTTGGTTTTCCACAGTAATAAGATTTTTTAATCAGATCATGCACATACATGACCGAATTCCTGGTCATATACAGTCATATAAGGACATGAGCTCCCCCAAAAACCTACTTTGAGACATTTAGGTGGAGCTCTAAAACATTGTCCAGTTTTAAGTTATTCTCATTTCTGTACATTAAAGGGGTGAGTAGATATTAAGTGAATTTTTCATTTCTGTGTGAACTGTCGCTTTAAGGCTCCTGGAATATATGATAATAGTAAAAACATGTTAAGTCTTGTATTACATTCCAAGTTCCAAACATTTATATCTGTAAAAACAGATGTCTCAGTTCTTTCACAAACATTAGATGATGATGATGATACCTGATACGAGGCTGTGAACATCTCCTCATTTCTCTGTAGTTAAACAGCACACATTTGCTAAACAATGTTTAACAAATGTTCAGCTTTATTGATTTTACCATGTGATGTGTGAGTCTTGAAGGCGTGAATATGAGAAGCAGAAAAACATTGCAACACTGTTGATTTTGTGATTATTTTTGTTTATTTACTTAATTTTTTATTATTTAATTATCATTTGATTCTTTTTTTTTATCTGATCAGGTCGGTTCTTTGAGTTTGACACAGTAGCCTTATGTTGCTGTTATTTAGCATCTATGTAATGACAGTATTAACTGTCTGTAGTAGAAAACTAGAATGATTTTTGCTGTAACCCTGCGCTTGATGGCACTGCTGCACACTTCCATGATGCACGGGCAGATAGTAGAGGTGAACACCAGAAAATATGGCTCCCCTACTGCCACTGTGTAATTTGAACCCTGCATGTGAACATGCAAATGTAAAATCAGATTACCTGCAAAACCTGATCTCTAAGAGCAAAGTGCTTTCTTGGGTACACGTAAAAGTACTGATTGTTATGTGTCCATTGTCAGATTTTCAATGTGTTTTCCTTTCTGCTAACAATTATATTTTGTCTCGGGATCAGGCAGGTTTGGGAATGGAAGGTCCTTGAGTGACACCCAAAGACAAAATGTGGCTGCCTAAGACAGAGACTGAGATCAGCTCTGCATTAAAGCATGCAGCTCCCTCAGTCATTTCCATGAGGCCACTGCATTGATGCAGCGTGAGCACCAACACAGAATCCTCCAGCAAACAAAAGGCAGAGTCATCTGGCAGAGAAGTTCAACCTGGCCCAACTCTTGCTGCAACACAATGTGATGTCATCTGACAAGGCTCTGCACTGGCCAATCAAATATGTCCAAGTGCACATTCCTGCTAGATGACTTTGCAACACAAACTAAATAAGTCTACCTGGTGATCACTAGGACAGAGGATAAAAGTGTGAGTGCTGCCAAAACTTTTGATACTATTACAAATAATTTTCATGTCTAAAACCTTCATGGTTGGTATTGTCATCATCTCAGCAGCACCTCAATCAACACACTCCCCCCAACCTCCCACAAACACACTGCAGTTTTTCATCTGGATGCTCACCAACTCTCTCAACTATTTTTCTACTGGTCACTACAGCAAAACACTGTAGTTATACTGGTCAGCTTCCAGTATTTTCCAGTTATTTAGTATTTAGTATTTTACATTATTTTAGTCACTTCGATGGCATTTTACAAACTATTGGTATTGACAGAACTTGGCTAAAATGGTGATTTATAACTGTGCAGCCTCCACCAATCATGCAGGTGCGTACATCAGAGGTGCGCCATATCATATCGTTCACTATATATCATATTACTTTAGATTAGTTGGTTTAAAAAAGTGAAGGGACTTCAGTAGTTACAGTGTACAGTGGTTACAAATGTTGTGCAACAAACCACAGAAATGTATAAAGAAGAGCAAAGAGACTGTAACAGCAAAAGACAACAAACTAAATTCCCCACCCTCAAGCACAGGCACCCATATGTCAAAAATCCAGCAAGGAGAGCTCAACAGCTATTATGAGCTCTAAACCTAAAATATTGTTCAGTATTTTGTCATATTGTCAAGAATATTGTAATCGCAGAATTCCTTAAAATATTGTGATATTATTTTAGGGTCATATCGTTCACCCCTAGCGTACATCACCATTTTACATGAAAGCTCTAACAAGTGGAGGAGCTGCCTTTCTGAGCAGAATGTAGACAAGTTCTGTTTCTCCTGATATCAGTCTTCTCAAGTGTGATTAGTGACTTTGATTATAAATCATACCTCAAAAAATAAAAATCACTCCTGCCTAAACCTTTCATGGTTAATTTGATGTTCGGTTACAGATTTATATATTCATCACTTGGAGTTTGATCATCATTTGGGGATATATACATATTTTTATTTTATTATTTATTACTTTGAGTTTGATCTTCAGTGACCCAGATTTATTTGTTTTGATGTGTCTTACTTCCACGTAGTTCCAGTTTTTTTTTTTTTTGGTGATAAGAGGATGTCAGCCAATTAACTGATTTTATGAGCTTTTACCCCGCTCCAAATGATTAGTATATCAGCCTATGAAAAATCCACTATGGGTCAAGCTCTAGTCATGAATAATAGAAGGATTTTTAATATGTGATGGAATTTTAATTATTTAGTAAATACGCTGTCAAAACATATCAATAATGACTTATAAAGTTGTATTTCTTAGATTTATTAGAATATGACATCATATTTGTTTTCAATATTATTTACTATTTATTTGTTTATGTATTTATTTATTATCTTTATTCAAGTCATTCATGTAATGAGGCATTATAATTGTTATAATAATAATAATAATAATAATAATAATAATAATAATAATAATAATAATTTGTCTGTGTTCACTGTGTGCTGTGCGTGTCTTGTCTGTCACTGTGAGGCCCAAATCTTACACACAGTTGCTGTGAGTCACTTGTCTGACTAAAATAAATGAATTCCTCTTTTTTCTGCATCTCAGCCCTTCATCCCAGTGTAGATGAAAACCCCATCTAGAATCAAAGCAGAGTCAGATGATGGACTCTGTGTGTGTGTGTGTGTGTGTGTGTGTGTGTGGATGAGCATCTCTCGTCTTCACTCACTTCACTCTCCTCCATTCTTTCTCCATTCACATGGTTAATAACTTCATTAACCCCTGTCAGCACTCTGCTCTGGTCCAGCGGCTGACATACACTAATTGATGATCTTGGAGAGTGTGTGTGTGTGAGTGTGTGTGTGTGTGTAGGGGACTGTGTGTTCATCATTTAGGCTGCTTATTATAACAGCAAGTGATCTCTCTGAGCCCCGAGGACTAAACAGAAATGGCTGCTGTTGGGGTAAAAACCTCATATGTCAGGTCTTTCTGATATTCATTCTTTCAGATAAAAACTACTGGCATCTCCATGGTGACCGTTTCACCCCATCTGGGCTCATATGACCCTTTATCTCATAACTACATTACATTCCTATACAGGACAGGAACCCAGGCTGTTTTTCTTGTAAAGCTGACGTTCTGGACATACAAGGTTTTCACCTGCTTCTCATTCAGCACATGCAGGCAGAGCTTGTTTCACACAAATTCTAATGACTGTGACATTTGGTGCTAATACATTAAACCCAACAGGCTTAGTTATTTTTAATTCACCACAAGCAGCAGTGACGGGAGAAAAAAGGATCATTGTACTGATACTGAACACACACACACATGCACACCAAAAAAGCATGATAGGACTGGTGTGTGTCCCAAATGAAATTCACTTCCTGTGAATGTTGAGTCAGTGGTTTTTAATACTGGAATTCTATTGTTGCATCCTGTTTGGGAATCAAACTAATGCTCCCAGGAGGCCGGAGAGAGTGTGTGTGTGCGTATGTGCGTGTGTGTGTGTGTGTGTGTGTGTGTGTGTGTGTGTGTGTGTGTGTGTGTGTGTGTGTGTGAGAGAGAGAGAGAGAGAGAGAGAGAGAGAGAGAGAGTGAGTGTGTGCATGTGAGACTTCTGTGCAAACTGCAGTGATCAATCCTTTATAAAAAACAAGTGTAGAAAAGACTGTGAAATCCACTTTACAGCAAAGACCCACGTGAGACAGATTACCCTGTCAGTCCATCTGTGTATCTGACAGTGTTGCAAATCTGGTGCATTTTACTGAACCAATCCAAAGTGATGCTAACAATTCTACCTAGGTCTGTGTGAGCTGGAAAACCTATGTTGATAGTGAAGTTTGATATTGGTAAGTACTGATAATAATTGATCATAGAGATTATGACTACTAGTATGTTGTATAGTCCAAAGGGTAGAAGCTGAGGTAATAAACTGAGTTACTATCACACTATTTTTGCCTTGATATCACAACCGTATTGTAGGGACGATTATTGGTGCTTTCACAAAATATTAACCCAATGAGATTTTTTCGATAATTAATCATCAGTAATGTGGATATAATGACTTAAACAGACAAAGTTCAGAAAATGACATCACTTTACTGTATGCAGCCTTTAAAACCAAGCAAAGACAACACTTCTGATATATCACAATATAACAATGTAAAATCTATCATGATATCTAGTCTCATAAAAATCACACTTTTCTTTCACTTATTAAATTCATTGCAAACTATTTTGATAACTGATTAATCAGTCAGTGTAAATTATTTCCTGGTTTCTTTACTTAAACTGAATATCTTTGAGTTGTGGACAAAACAAGACATTTGAAGACGTCATCTTGAACTTTTGAACTATTAATCAATTAATTGAGAAAATAATCAACCAATTAATCAACCATATAAATAATCATTAGTTGCAGCCATAATCATTAACGTCCTAGTCTCTGATTTTGCCAACCCAACTGTCTTTTCTCATGCTTGCTAGCTAGTTAGCCAGTTAGAGCTATGAGCATCGCATGGGTGTGACTGAGTTGGAAGGATGGGCTCACACACTGTTGTTTTCCTATCAAACAGAAATAAACTGAAAAAAAGAAAAAAATAACAAGACACATTTTGGGTTCATAAAAGGAGGACATATTTAACATATTTTCTACTGTATACTGAGGGGCAGATTGATATTTTCTCAGTACTGGGGAGGACAAACCCATAGTAATGCCCAATTAACTAACCTCTAATTTCACCCTGCACTCAGTGACACTGACTCAGCTAAAAACAGCAGCAGCTGCTGGCTTCACTCCAGTTTATAACCACTTCATAAGCACCACTGTGACTTCATAATTCCCCCATTGTAACTACTAAAGAAGCGGTTTTCAGCAATTGAGACTTTTTAGTGTAGATTTTTCGTGAACATACACACACACACACACACACACTTACACACATGCAGGGAGAGAGTGTAATGTCAGAGCTTGGCTGAGGTCAAGGGTCAGGCATAAGAAATTATGTGACTGCTTGATCTAATGACTCCATGGACAGAATTCTCACACACACACTCTCTCACACACTCAGACAATAAAAAAAAATCCAGAGCAAAAGTGAAATAAAATCATAGTTAATAGCTTCATTGGGACTGGCACATGTGAGTGAAATTGTTGAAGCTTTTTGTACAAAAGGCCTCTGCAGTCGTGTCTGTCATGCCTCCATCCTGGAGGTCAACAGTCTTTGTATCTGCTGCACTCTCTTTCAATATGGGCCTGCACAGTGTGAATGCATCCTATTCAGGGCACAGTAACAGCCGTTCAGAGCTGTCTGGGCCATTATCATAAAACTGCAGCATGAATGCCACCCTGTCAGAGTCACAGAGAGAAGACAAAACACACTGGACACCTATTGTAGAGGAATACACACTCGATCCACTCTGTCTTTACAATGATGTTTCAGCCTGGTATTAGTCCAAGTGGGGCTGGGCTATAAATTGATATTATATTGTATCATGATATGAAACTAGAATTGGGATAGATCGTTATATTGGAATTTAGAATTAGTGTTTAGGTTTAGGTTTTTTAAAGGCAATATTACAGTAAAGTGATGTCATTTTCTAAACTTACAGATTAGTTCTGTTATTTGTCTTTACCTACTTAGTCATTATATCTACATCACTGGTGATTATAAAATATTTCATTGTGTTAATTAGAATGTTAATGATTCATCATTAATCAATTAATTGCCATTAAAAATTCAACCGATTAAAAAGTATGAATTGCTAGAAATCGCGGTGATTGCACCTAATTTGACATGGTTTGGTCTGAACAAGGCATTTGTTGAATAAGGAAACACAAAATGATGGGAAAAAAGAGAAAATAAAGAAAACATGGAAAAAAACATGTTAGCATTTTCAACTACTGGTTCAGTTAAATGCACAAAACTTGCAAACCTTGTGTTATTATTTTGTGAAAACTTATTTTATCACCTTGACAACTTCACAACCTATATCAGTGCCTCCAGGATTTTGCAGGATGTTTTGGGATTGTTGTGGCTTTAAATGTCTGATTTCACAGAAGCTTTTCTAAAAAAACTGCAATGAGTGTTGCAATGTTTTTAGGCATTTTTTGCAATAAAATTGCATGTTGTAAATGTTGTAAATGAAAGTTTCAATTTTTTTGTGTAACTTATTAAAGTAACTTTACCAAAAAGGCTCATGGTTACAAAATCTCAAACAAAATCTCCTTTGTTTGCAGATGAAGAAGTGCACCTGGGGCAAAGTCTTTCTGGAGCGCAAACTCAGTTAAAACAACAAGCACAAAATCATTAAATAAAAGTGGATGGAGCAGTGAAAAATGTCAATAATAATGACAAACCCTGTGTTCTTTTTAACACCTAAAAAATAAATAAATAAAAAAAATATATATACATATATATACACACACATATACATATATATATAAATATATACACATATAAATGCAAAACAATTGTGGATAATAAAACAAAACATTGAGTTAGTACACTGAGACGTATTTACATGATGTTTGCTCTGATTGGTAAAACTTGCAGGGAGAAATAATGATCGGTTCACTTTGCAGAAAAGTTGATTTTGACAAAGTTGCAAGGTCGTGCAGAATTCATGGTGATTGGTTGAATTTGAGTGAACTGTTGTGACTTTCGTGATAGATTTTGCAGCTATAGTGCCCAGTCCAGTCCTGATAGACATGATGTATATGTAACTCACACATGTAGCAGGAGCTCATGATTTAGAGCGTTATGTCAAAACTCAACACTCTTTTGGTTCCGCTTGTGGAGCACACAATATCATAAGCTGGAAAGTTACCAAAAAAGTATAGTTTTAATAAAATTGTCTAGCTCGTGTCTAAAAGCTTCAGAAGTCATCATCCACATTCTCAGAGAGTGACACAGTGGAGAATCAGTCATGCCAGAGGCAACACTTTGTTCTACTGTGTCAGACAATCAGCTCTTTGACAGTGCAGTAAAATGACAGCCACTGTAGGGAAGAGCACACACACAGCCTGTGGGATGTGTCAAGGATGGACTTCTTCACCTTCCTGTCTCACACACCATCTCCTTTCCCCCTCTGCTCTGTCTGCGTCTCATCCTGCAGGCAGGACATTAGAATCAGCAGGGGGCACACTAAAGTCAAGTAGCACAAATACTGCCTCTGTCCTACTTCAATTACTTCAACAACTATTTCTCCCAGAAGCCATCAGTACTGCTGCTTCTGAAGACTGGAACATGTTTCTCCACCAGCCCATAATTGAATATGCATGGGTTTGGTGCAGAGACATTGTCATGATGATTTTCTTTTACACCATATTTTACTGATTTCGGGTATAACTTTATTTAAATGTCTGTAGTGTTTTGCTGTTTATATAAAGGTTGGGCCAATGGATGATCATCGACTACTGACCCCTCAAACATCAGAACATCCTGATTTAAAGGCCTTTTATATAAGGCAGGAGCTTTTGGCAAAGCTCTGTTGTTAACATGTGGGAGAGAAAATAAAAAGAAGCTGTAGCTACTGATCATTGCATGCATGTCTCCAAGTCTCTTTTCTCACTAAACCTGCCCAGTTAGATAAACCTAAGACAATCAGTCCACTGGTGGCAGCAGGGTGTCTTTTACGTGGGCCACTGTTAGTGTGTTTCTTTCAGTCATGTCATTGTTAAAAAAGATATTGCCTTCATGAGAATGGGACGGACATGAGGACCTTTGACAACCAAACTTTAAACAGTTTATCCTTGAGTCCAACAGGTCATTTGTTTACCTTGTGAGGCAGCTGAATTCACGAAATCATGCGAGAATCCATCTTTCCAGGATCCAAGCTATCTGTCTGCACCAGAGGTGGTGCGAGCCAATCAGCACCTTCAGATGGACTACTGGCAGGTAGGGGCGTGGATTTAGGTGCACCGACAGCACTAAGCATCCATAGAAACAACACGTCTCAAACAAACAATGGCGGCTCCTGAAGAGGTTAGCGCAGACACTGTGATAGAATCAGTTATATCGGAACTGGAGAGAATTTCTTCATTGAATGAAGAGCAAAGAACAACACTTAAGGACTGTATTGATGGAAAAGTTTTCACACTTCTCCTGGTCGGCTTCGGTTTGGTGAGTTGATCTGATTGGCTGAAGTTAGCCTGTGTTAGATGTGACAGATGGTTCATCCAATCACCTGCCAGAAGTTTTCTGTCTGCCCTTTTCCAAACAGTTTCTGTGGACGGTTTCCCACATAGTTCTATGTAACAAACCATCTGGCATGTCAGGTTAGTCATTTGTACCAAGTGTTAAGAAATTCCCTCTGGGCATTCTTAAGATATTGTATTCACAAGAATGGGATGACCTGAAAACATGATGCCTGTGGTCACGGCCAAAAAAAGTTTTTCAAGGTTTTTTCAATTCAATTTCAATTATTCATCACAGAGGTCCTTCACCATATGGTCAATGAATGTGCACAAAAGAAATTTAGGCAGATCGATCGAGTAATATGTGAAATTAGTTCTACACAAGATGCAGGTCCTTTGATCACCCACACACATGCACACATAAAAGCGATCGCATGGTCCCCTCCAGGCATACACTGGCAATAATGAAAACAATAGCTATTTCATATCCTTGACCTAACCCTAACCCTTACACACAATTAGGAGAGCATGCTCAGGCTATTATAAAATGAGAGACAGTAGCCTGACTTGCATATCAAATCGCACACATCTACATACATGCAGCAACAATCCACACAGTATGTGTGGTTATTACTCTACAATCACACTGATTAATCTCAAAGTGTCAAATTTAATGACAAGTTGGGTTGCAATGCTTAACTGACCCTTTGCTAAGCCCCACCCTCCTTAGTTACTGTTGCTATGCCTGCCAAACCTTCCATTCTTGCACTGCATTTATGCAGTTTACAGTGATAACAGTGGCAGATTTAACATAGAAATGGGGGGTAAATGTTGAAACACAAGGTCTTTAGGTCACAAGGTCCTTAGAGACGTAAAACAAAAGCAGCTTCTCATTTCTAGCTGCCAATGATGGATTCTATCGGCTAAAATAATAACTCACAAGCAGATTTTATAAGTGTAGCTGGCTGATGTAAGCTACTGCTAACTCCTTGACTTGGCTGAAAAGTCCATTTTATTGTTAACATCTGACACGTTTTAAAATAAAAACCCTGTGAAAGTGTAAATGTTAAGTTACTTGACAGCTGTGCACATGGTTTAACATTAATGCTGAAATACTGAGGCTGTTTTGTTTTAGGGCCACAACTATTTTTTTTTTTTTTTTTTGAGCTCCACTTCATGCAGCTTCACACATGCAGGACAGAGACTGATGAAACTGATCCATCATCTGGCTGACAAGTCCACCCTTTAAAAAAGTTTCACTGTTCCTTTATGTCATCTTGTCACTAAAACTACAGCAACTTTGCACTTACGGTCATACAGGCGATCAGCACTAGCTGATATTCATCAATTATGGCTTCAAGTTGCGTAAATACTGCTAATTAAACAGCTGCTCTATTTTTTGTGAAACAAATGTATATCTCTTTTTAAAGGTCTAATCTCTACAGACAGACTATTTTAATTAATATCAAATGACAGTGAGTACAAATGTGGTGCACTACACCAGTCATTCTCAGACACTGGGTCAGGACCCACAGGTGGGTCACAGGAGCTTTTGTTTGGGTGTTAATCGATTAATTGTTTTAAGTGAATTTTTAAAACAGTCCAAATTCTCTGATTTGAGCTTCTTAAATGTGAATATTTTTTGGTTTCTTTACTCCTCTCTGACAGTAAAACTGAATATCTTTGAGTTGTGGACAAAACAAGACATTTGAGGACGTCATCTTGGACTTTGAACAACATTTTCTGACATTTTATGGACCATTTGTGGAAAAAATATTGCCAGATTGATCACTAGTCGAAAAACAGGTCCAGATATGTGAAAATGGGTGGAGTGCGTGGATGTACACATTTTGATTTGGGTCATGATGGTTTGTCATTTTTAAAAAGTGGGCCCCCAGAAAAAAAAGGTTTGGGAAACACTGCTTTACACCATGTTGCTGAAAATGATGCCACTGAAAAACACAAACTAAGCAGTTTAAATATCACTCCTCTCGACAAATCAGATGATTTATTAGAGCAGACAGTTGGTGTTACTCCTCCACTCCATGCTGTGAGACCTACCTCCACCTGTGGTGCCCCCTGCAGGCAGTCAAACATTCTACACAACACCTGCAGGATGAATACACAGCACATACATGAGCACAGGATACATACAAAACCATGTGTCTTTTCTTTAAAGGTGACTCTTCAGACCTTCAGATCATACATCATCTTAGATTTGGCCCTACCTCCCTAACACACACGTGCACACACACACACACACACACACACACACACACACACACACACACACACACACACACACACACACACAAATATAGGGCGGTTGCTATGGCAACTGAGCCTGAAGGGCCAGTAAATCAGTCTGGACTGGTCTAGATTTGCTGATACCACACACACACACACACACACACACACACACACACACACACACACACACACACACACACACACACACACACACACACACACACACACACTTGCACAGCAAATGCATCTCCAGACAGGTCAAGCACAAACACACACATGCAACTGCATGTCCATACAATCACACACAGATGGTAAAGTACATGCAACTAGAGGAGATAACCAAGCATGCCCACACACACACTACACTAACACTACAGTGACTGCCTGGCAGCAGACCATGACCTGTATTAGTATTAATTGGATTGATCACAAGAATGCATAATAGGCTTTTATACCAGCAATAAATACACTGAGCAACCTTCCACCCTGACAGCAGTCCAGGTTCAGGGAAAATGATGAACACTGAAAGTCAATTTGGGGATTACATGTGGGTATAAAAAGTCTAAAGTATAAAAGGGTAAATATATTATCCAGGCAAAATATATTAAGGCTTTCAAAATCAGCAAATTCTATGGAAGATTAAATATTTTGCTTTAGAGCAGGGAAGAAAAATTTATTTCTACTACTGACCAGATGACCACTGGACAACTGTGATTCACTGCACGCCTACTTCTCTCCAATATAATGGGACAAAATGGCACTTGGCTTGTGGTGCTCAAAAAGCCAAAAGGTACCTTTGAAAAATTCAACTCCATTGTCTCTTTCAAAAAATCATAACCCAGTTAATTAAGGTAATCCATACACCTTGTCGTGAGCAGTGTCATGTAAGAACTACTTCGTCTCTACTAGAAAGAAAGTTATTCCAGTAGATTCTACTGCAGAAACAAAGAAATTCTGGTAGATTCTACTATAGAAAGAAAATAGTTTGTACAAGAAAAACTGCTCACAACAAGGTATGTAGATTACCTTGAGTAACTGGGTCATAATTTCAGGAAAGAGACATTACTGTTGAGTCTTTCAAACATGTTGTATGGACACTCAATCAATCATCATTCAGTGGGATGGTCTGTAGTGCCATGCTAGGGACTGGTTTCAGTCCCACTATTTGTACAGCTCTAAGAATAGCAAAAGTATGTCAGTCATTACGTCATTCTTATATCTTCCTGGGTTGCAATAACCTCTGCAGTCTCTAAGGGTCAGTAGTGTGGATTTAGACTTTTACCTTTTACATGATTTGATTAATCACTGAGTGATAGATGCAGGCATAGTTTCTACAGATAGGAACAGAGAGTAGGACATGCATGTGGATTCTGAGGGTACCACAGTGACATTTCTGAAACAATGGCCAGTATCACAATACCCACGTTTGACCAATGTGTCTGAAAGAATTTTGTTTCCTGTAAATAATCTAAGGCTTTGATGTTGGACACTTATCTCCAAAACAGCATTTGGATCCTTAAACCTTACACCTCAAACTCTGCATTAATTAAACATTATGGTTTTTTTTTACCCCATTCTGTAACAAAAAGCCAGCATCAGGCCTATGTGCTGTACTGGAAGTCTGAGTGATCTATCTTCCATCCAGCAAACAGTGCAGCACAGCTGTCATTACTGTTTTCTCTCACATTGTGTAAGTAGCAAATGTACTAGCTCCCATGTTGTGCCCATGAGTGTATTGGTACCAAATTGAGGTGTGGTCAGGCGCATTGTTGTGGCATTGCTATCTTCAGGCAGCAGAGAGTGACTGTGCCAGTGACCAACACAAACCTGGTCTAAAGTCGGTGGAGCAGTATTATTTAGACAGTTAAATGAGCTCATATCAGCAGGATCACAACATGTGCACACTCTGCTTGTAGGGCATCCACGGGTTGTAAAAATTAACATTATGATTCATAGCGGATGATTACAGGTGGGTGAAGTAGGATGAAGCTGTATGCACATAAGAGAGAGACACTGTGAGCATTTACACACAACAGCTGTAACTTCAGTGACTGTTTGAATATGACAGCATCAGTCAGAAACTGGTAAATAATGTTCTGTGTTCTTCTACACATACACATTCTCTCTCTCTCTCTCTCTCTCTCTCTCTCTCTCTCTCTCTCACTCACACACACACACACACACACACACACACACACACACACACACACACACACACACACACACACACACACACACACACACACACTGCAGTTTTTAGTTTTTCAGGTGAAATATAAACCACTTTTGCTGCAGAGGCATGACACCCACAGAAACTAAATTGAAAGCAGCCTCTGGTCATTAAACCATTGTTTGAACAATGTCAGGCAGTGCCAGCTTTCAAGAGTTCTTCATTGTGTGTTGTATTGTCTTTAACAATTAACTTAAATTATCAGAGAGGCTGCTGTCAGTAATTAACCTACTGTAGTAATGTTTCCATGTGCACTGTGATGTTACAGCACTCATCCTTCTGTGCATATAACACACACACAGTTAGGACAGGGGCAGATGCTCCAGCCTATTTCATCCACCTTTAGCCCATCCGCTGTCAGTCATAGTATTTATTTTTATGACCCAGCCCACCTGATCTGTGGGTTAATCACAGTGTATGCATCACAACAACTGGGTGATTTCAGCAATCATGCATCTCCATCCCTCCGAATCTGTCATTTAAATCACAATGTGGCACAGGCAGGCACACCTGGCTCTTAAAGGGAATGGGAGATGATACTGACTGGTTTCATTTATGTTACACCTAAAACACACTTATGATAAATTAAGAAATGAATTTGCTATGCTCAATATTATGTGCCATTTAAAAAAAACTAAGTGACACATCTTAAATGCCCTGGCACCATGCACTTTAGACCATGAGCTATAAATATGGCCCAAAGTCTAGCACATAAATACACAAATATGTATACATCATCACATTGCAGAGAAGAGGAAAAGCAGAGGGACAGAGTCCCTCAAAGTTCTCCAGAGGCTGTGCTGTCTGTTTATAGGCCACCAGAAGTAGAGTAGGCTAATTAGAATTCAGCCTTAATATAGACCAACAGAACACTCAGCCATGGTCTGCACTGTCTGCTGCTGCATGCTGCTGGAGTACCAGAAGCTTTTCAGACAACACAACAAAACAGATCGTCTCAGCCTCAGTTTAGGCTCTTCACCCTGGCTGCCTGTTAGCTTCACAGCTGATATTAAGAATTGACTGATGACTTTTCAAGCATCAAGCTGTATCAGTGACCTTTCGCCCCCACAGGAGTCTGATCAGCAGCTCTGAATGGCTCCTCTTTAATCCACATGATATGTATATTAGAGGAGACTTACATGGATTACTGATGGATTTTCACCATCAGGGTTCCTACACAGGCTGCCTGAGGTGGCTCTTACATGCTACTACAACTAATCATAATAATCTTCTTTTTATCTTTCACCAACAGGGGACAAACACTATGGTCCAGAACATGATGTTCTGACCAATAACAAACAGAGGTGGAATTTAGTTTGGATATTCTTGGCTCCAGCATGATGTTTTCTGTAACAAACATCTTCATCTTCAACATCTTCTTCATTCTTTCAAATGGATTGATGGATTGGTGTAGAAACTGCCAACAAAATCTAAATTTGACTGCTTTTCATTTTCAAATGGGATGGATATGTTCAGATTTCTTTGCATCAGGGTTCCCACCATGCTTTTGATGATGTATACAGGAAGCATAATGTCGGCATGGAGGATGTGAGCACAGTTAGCTTAGCCCTGATCATTTTTAGCCTACATTTCTATACATTTATGTATTTGATTATTCAATCAAATGAAATTGATTGAACTTTTTTTTCCAGCTTCTTAAATGTGAGGATTTGCTGCTTTTCGTTCTTTTTTATGACAGTAAATGAAGAGTCTTTGGGTCTTGGACAGTTGGTTGGACCAAAGAAAAGCCATTTTAAGACATCACTTTGAGCTCTGAGAAAATATGATGAGCTTTAGTATTTTTCAACATTTTATGGACCATATGGTTAATTGAATAATTGTGGAAATAATCAGTAGATTAACTGATATTGAAATTGATCTTTGGTAGTAACCTCTGAAACTAAAATTTAGGATTAGTAAACAGAAGGGTGAAAGGGAGGAGAAAACAGCTTGTCAGTTTGGATGAGGCACACAGTAACATGACTGACCTACATTCTTCTAACGGACGGAGCAGAGAACAGTCTTATCTTACATAGATTCATTTATATCCAAAGATTCATTCACACTATAAACGACACCATTAGGATTCATTGAAAGGTGTAGTTCATTTAAACTGCTGTTAACTAAATGTTCTTCTATACAATCACTGCTGGTAACATCTAATACTTACTGTAGTTTTTTCTTCTTATCATTTTACATGACTAGTAATTTCTTAATGCCTATAACATCATCTTATTTGACACTAGATGTCTTTGGCAGGTTTCTGTCCTCTCATGTCAGGTCAGTTGACTGGAAGTGGAATGAATCAAAGAGGGAAAAGCAGGAGCTAAAAGGAAACTTAACCATGTGGATGTCCAGTCAGTGATGTTGGCAAATGTAGTCAGTTGAAGCAATAAACTCCTCAGCGTTGCTATATAGACTAAGAAAGCTGAGTTCTCCTGCTGCAAAATCTGTTGTTCTTCCTGTATCCAGTGATGTCACAGTGATGTCATGAACTACAGGTTATTTCAGCTTGGATTTCTAGTTTCCCCCTCCAGGTAGCCAGGGGGCGATTTTAACTTAACACTATGGTTTGTCCAACAAAGTAATTAGCCAGGCCTGCACAGAATCGATCACAGTACAGTGCATGCTGGTTAGATTTGTGTCCAGCTTGACCCTGACTTGCTCTGAGTAATTGTAATATCTAATGCTATATATATTAGTCTTATGTTGTGCAATGAAGTTTTAATCTGTTAACAAGGTCAAGGTCAAGGTCAAGTTTATTTATATAGCACATTTAAATCAACCAGGGTTTGCCAAAGTGCTGTACAATCTAGAAGCACTACACTACAACAAGCAGATATTTTGTGGCTGATAATAATATTAAAGGTTAGATGATTTATCAAAGAAACAAAATGCTTAACAAGACAGATAAAAGAACAGAGGATCATGTGACAATAGGGGGATCTCTTCTATTTCAACTTCAACTGG
>NC_139329.1:1135000-1147500 GCF_056507025.1 Lutjanus erythropterus | reverse complement strand
TACACAAACATACACATGCTTACAATTGTTATTCAACGATTTCCCACCATCTGTCTAACTGTCTTCGTCCTTAACAAGAGCGGCTTTGCAGGACATAATGATGCAGGAACAGTCTGAACCAACGAGTTCAAGAAGAAGCCAAGTGCTGGAAAACTCAGCAGTATGAACCCTTTGTTTTCAGGGGCTCTGAGAAGACTCATTTCTCAAGGTGATGCATATATAGACCGTACATACATCATTGATTGTGTATTAAATTACCCAACAGCTTTTGTGCTCTCTGTTTGTTGCAACACAACCTGAGAGCTGCTGGACCAGCACCAGTGGCTCCAATACTCCAGTTTTACCCAATCACTTACTTTAATAACTTTAATAATAATGTCTGAGGCTGCCTCAGGAACTTTGCTCATGGTTATTTTACACTACTACACTACCACACTGAATTTATGATTTACAAAATCTGCACACGTGTCTTTTCTTTTTCAAGATAATTTTTTGGGCTTCTTATGCCTTTATTTGACAGAGACAGCTGAAGTTAGGACAGGAAAAGCTGTAGAGAGTAGAGCTTGAGATCTGTGCCCAAACCCAACAGGGGACCCGATGGTTTGCTCTGTAAAATATCAGAAAATCATGAAAATTGATCAATTAATCCTGCCACAGTCCTGGCATTTGACATACGTCCGTGCGCTCCGCCTGTTTTCACATGATCTGTTTTTCAACTATTGATCAATCTGGCAATAATTTTTCTACTAATCAATTAGCTTATTTGGACCAAAAAATGTCAGAAAATGTTGATCAAAGTCCAAGATGATGACCTAAATGTCTTGTTTAGTCCAAAGATATTCAGTTTACTGTCAGAGAGGAGTAAAGAAACCACAAAATATTCACATTTAAGAAGCTGAAATCAGAGAATTTAAACTTTGTTCTTTCTTAAAAAAAAGATCCAAACTGATTATCAAAATAGTTGCCAGTAAGTTAATAGTTGACAACTAATAAATTCATCAATAAATCATTGAAGTTCTACATCGTTTGGTGCTGATCGCTGCAAAAATCAGACCTTTGATACATTTTTCAATGAAAAATATCACAATTGCAATCAAAATAATTGCAATTAGATATTTTTTCAAAACCATTCAGCCCTAGTAGATACATGCAGTGTTGGTGTGGCTCTGCACATTGAATTTGTTGACAAGAAGAAAAATATCAGTATTATTAATAATGGGAATGACGGCCAGATGTACAAAAATAAAAGTCAAGTTGAAGTCAACCAGAATTATCATTTAAGATGGTGAAAATGAGATGGAATAACACAAGAAAATCTGGGTGATAATTAGTTAATGCAGTGAAAGCACTGCAGTTTCTCTAATTACAGTTCATTTAGTTTTTTCCATCTTTGTTCCATAGTTCTGTTCATGAAAGCAATGAAACACAGACACACTGACAGACAGACATAAACAGACACTAAGGTGACTGCAGCTTGGGTGGTCAGCCATGTGTACACACACACACACACACACACACACACACACACACACACACACACACACACACACACACACACACTCACACACACACTCACACACACTGGGAGCTGGAGTTTAATCTGCCCAGCTGCCATCCTGTGAATTGGTTGTGAACCAAGAGGCCAAGCAATTTACTCCTCACAAAGGCCATTCCACACCACTGAGCAGTGTGTGTGTGTGTGTGTGTGTGTGTGTGTGTGTGTGTGTGTGTGTGTGTGTGTGTGTGTGTTAAAGTATGATGGAATTGAGCCTGGGTGGGAGGAGGGGAGGGATGGATGGATGGAATATGTGTGGTGGGATAAAGAGTGCTGTAGTAGAGAGATGTGGAGGAGCAGACAGATGATGGGGATACAGGGGGAGATGGGACTGGAAGGATGAGAGCAAATAAGAGAGGGATGCTGGGAATTGAGGGAGGGGAAATGAGAAGAAGGAAGTGAAGGCACTACTTACAGGGAGGTGAGGAGAGATGGACAGATTGTTTTTGACAGAGAGATAAAGGTGGAGGACAAGGACAACACACACTGCAGGACAAATAAGCTGTGTGACTGAGGCTCTGTGATGACATGGAGAGCCCATCATTAGTTCTACCTGCTGGTGTGACATCCTTTACTCTCCATGCAAAAAGGACATGCATGCTGCTTAAAAACTGGAAGAATCCATTTCTGACCATGAACAATGAGTCTGTGTTCAGAATGTGTCCAATACAGTAAAACCAAACTACAGCCACACATTCAGTCCACAGACGTCACTGTCATCTTCATTTTACAGTGCTGTATAGTAATGTATTTACTCAAGTATTGTATGTAAAGGGACAGTTCACCCCAAAATGAAAATTCAGTCATTATCTACTCACCCTCATGCTAATTAAGGGTCAGGATAAGTTTTTTAGTCCACAAAACAATGCTGGAGTTTCACAGGAAAACAGTGTTACAGAATCTCCCAAACAATGGAAGTGAATGGTGACCAGTTTTCAAATGAAAAAAACAACTGGAAAAAAAAACATTAAATGGGGACACACTTGTGAACAGAGAGGTGCCCCCTGCTCAACTTCTTGTATGACCCCATAACAAACACATCAGCCGTCAGCGTGGGCGTCCCTGGTCCATGAGATGAGAAGCATAAATATAAACAGCAAATGCAACATGTCATTATGACTCAATATTATGTAATGTGGAGACCACTGATGATGATGACAGGAGTTTTTCCTCAGGTCAGCAAATATGATCATTTTTCTGAAAAAAAAAAAAAAAAAATCTGCTGAAGTTTGAAGCTGGAGTTTTTTTTATTTTTCTTATTATGTAATTTTGTTATGTGTTCTGTAATTATTCATATTTATATATTTAAGTACACTTTGAACTGTTGACAGACTAGTTAATATAATGTCCAATTTCAAGTTCAGCAATCTAAAAGTCCAAAGCACTGGAAAAAACGATAAAATGATACTCAACCCTAATCAAATGTTAATATATTATGTATAACAGAGCTGCCCTGCACACAGCTCATGCTTTATTCTGTGAATGGGCATCATGTTCACCATGGACATATTTATGTTCTCAAAATTCTGTCTGACCCTACAGAGCCACCATAGTTAAGAAGTGACACGTAGTGCTAGCAGCCCTGTGCTGTTGGGCTATTAAACATTTTAAAAAGCACCAAAACAAAACCCCCAAATTACTTGTCATACGTAATACAGTGTCTAGGCAGAGCTGGAGCTTCTCAAGGAATAAACAGCATGAGTCTCATCAGATTCTGCTCTGATCCATTCTACTTTACTTCATGAACACACAGACTGTACGTCTGGGGGGAAACGGGGACGAAGAAGAGAGACTGGAGGGAAATAAGAGAAGGAACCAGAGTCTCTGAGTGCACCATTCAGTCAGAGGCCAAAAAAAGTAGAAAAAGTAAACATTTCTGTAGTATCCACTTCTGATGTCTGAATTTAGATATCTACTGATAATGATAACACATTACAAGTTGCTGTCTTGCTTTTCTGTGTTTTTTTCCTGTGTTTCAAGGCTAAAATGTCTCCCAACTAAATACATGTTGAGTTAAGCAACTCTTACTAGCTTACTGAGCTGCAGACTGTTTCATGTTACATTACAGCAGGTTCCTGCTTGTACACAACTCATGGATCAGTCCATCAGTCCGATATCTGCTGAATGAATTTCCTCAGCACACAATACTGATACTGGATCAGCTCAGTCCCAGCTCTACTTTTGACATTAAAAAAATAAGCATGATATGATGGAAATCTAAAACTGGCTCTGCAGTGAAGAACTATGACAGAAGAATATTTTTACATTTTTACTTTTATTTGTTAGTGATAAAAACAGAATAATGTAATTAATAATATATAACACAATGCAAGTTAAGGGACAAAATAGACAGAAGACATAGAACAAATGATGAAAACATTAATATGACAACACATCAGCTGCATTTAGAAAACTCACTGCAAATACAGAAAACAACCAAATACAGTCTTTAATTTTACTCATTCAAAAGCTAATTATTACTAATTGCTAAAAGTCTTCTGGTAATAAAGTGATAACACGCTGACATGACACAGACAGACTGACAGAGAGCTGAGGACACAGACAGTAGTGGGACAGCAGTAAAAATACAAAACGTCCTCAGTGCATGCAGGACACACAGACAGACACACAGACACACAGACAGACAGCAGGGTTCAGGAGTCCAGAGCTGTGTGTGCAGCACAGGTCACAGCAGCAGTCTGTCCCACAGGAGCAGCCTCTGTTTGCCAGCTGCTTCACTGACTGACTGACTGACTGACTGACTGACTGCAGAGCAGCAATTCTATACACTGGAGACTCCTGACTGGATGGAATTAGATGGAATTTAAATTCTGCTTACTTGTTGTAGCCACTAAAGTCATGAACTTTCTCTGAGAGTCCTCACTTTGTCCAACACATCACAGAGGACTGGTTGCTACTAGAGCTGGGCAATATGAGTAAAATGGAACACCCTGATCATGTATCTGGCAGACAGTCACTTATTTAAGTCATTAAGGAGATAATGTCACATTTTCAAAAAATAAAATCAAGTTTGAACAAATGACTACAGACATGTAATTTGTTCATATTAATTCAAACTAGGGATGCTCCTGATGACTACTTTCCTTGTGGATTAAACACAAATTTGAATTTAGTCTCCTCCACTTTGTGTTTAAGAGGAGAACAATACACAGAGGTAATATTGACATAATCACAGGTATAACTGATAAAATTAATGATGACTCTGCTCAATTCAAGTGTCATCATTATCTTTAGTATTTACACCTTTGTGTTTCTTTTTGTCTCATGTCAAAAAGGGCTGTTGCTTAGATCAGACATTCCCAAAGACTGCGTCGGGACCCACAGGAGTGTCACAGGAAATTATGTTTGGGTCACTAAATAAATAAAAGACTTTGGAAGAAATTCTGCAAATTTTAAGAATGCTAACCTTCTTCAGTGCAAAGCCTGGTCTGTGAAATAGTGCTCTGGCTACTGTTTCTACAGCTGGTGGTGGTAACATGCCACACTTGTCGCCAACCAACAAATAAATACAAAAGAAGACAGTGACCAGCCAAATCAACAGCTAATCTAGCTAGCCTCATCATGCTAGTAACCAGCTTAGGAAACAACTGATCAGTAGTTTATTTTTTTTCCCTTACCCTGTGCCATATTTTTGAACATTAAAGCATGTAAAGATTTTAAAAGAACCTGAAAATGGGTCTGTCAGATTAAAAGAAGTTATTTAAAGGAATTTCAAAGTACACATTCCCTGCCTCAGGCCCTTTACTTGCTTTTTAATAAATGTGTGTTTCTTTTGCACCGTTAGAGAGTCAGTCTTCACTCAGCAGGAAAACCTTGCCTAAAGGTTCCCTAAAAGCTGGGATTAAGAGGTATCTCAAGGTGAAAATACTGTAATAAATTGCTGCTATTATTTATTTTATGTTTTCACATGGTAAACAGGCAAAAGAAACAAGACATTCTCAAGGACAAAGGCAGGAAAAAAAGGCAATACAAGAACTGCACCACAACTCAAAGACCAGATCTACAAGCAGTGCTGATGACAAATCTATTAAAGTCTCACTGCAGCTATGCTCATTTACATTTGCACAAAACCACAGAGTTGTAGCCATAAGCTATGAAATATTTGCCAACCATCCCAATTTTCTTGGTTTTCATTGACCTCTGTTGACTTCCTCCAGGGATCTCAATTCTCCCATATTTATCTTGATTTATGACACTTTTTCACACCTTTTTAATTGGCAGAAGGCCTAAAATTAATATAGCCTGAGAAAAACATTTGAATGTCATCAATGTTCTGTGTTATTGTAATCAAATCTGAAACTGGACTCCCAGGCTAAATGCTGTGGCCCCACTGTGTACTGTCATTCATATGTCATCAGCAGACAACTGCTTACAAAAAGTCTGTATGTTACTCGCATATTTCCTCTTATCAGGAAAACAATATAGAAGATTTTAGACCAGTGAATTATAAGAATATAATTAAGATACTACATTTTGTCCATCTTTTTTTGTATTTGGTAACCCAAATAAAATATTTTTACAACTGAAGAATAGTGACAACCACAGTAGGCCAACAACAATCAGAAATGAAAATTAAAATGTTTAAAAAGAATGGTTATTCATATAATTTTTAGTCAGAGCTGCAGGGAGCCACTGGAAAGGAGCAAAAGAGATGTCGCTCCAGAGCTGCAGGTTGCAGACCCACACACCAGAGGTGAGACAGAAAATATGTTTTTGAAAGTGATCTGATCATTTAAAGGTGGAGGATGGTTTCGTGTTTTCATGGCATATTAAACAAGACAAAGGCAGACAACAATGCTTATTATGGGCTCCACCATTTTTAGAAACTACAGAAACTTCCAGGCTCTGGCAGAGCTCATCAGGACTCACAAATTGTTTGACGTTGAAAGATGCTGTGTGTGAGATATGCTGCAGAAGGAAGAGTGAGGACATGAAGTGAGAGATGGTTGAATAGAAAGATGGAAATGCATGACGAGGGAGTGAGCTGAGGTGAGTGAAAAAGTATCTGCGGGGGAAATTACATCAAGCCCTCCATCTTTCAGTCTGGCCAGAGTAATATCCATCTCTTCACATCATTAATCTCTCTCCGTCTTTCCCTTTCTCTTCCATCCATTTACCATTTCATTATCCCCCTCTCATTCCCTCCTTCCTCCAGCCTCTCGCCTCTCTGCTTCTTCCTTTGCTGCCTCTCCACGCTGTGTAAATCATCCAATCAGGCCTGATGTAGACCCCATCATGGAAGAGGCCAGAGGTCAAGCACAGACAAACTGAGAAGAGGCGTGTCCATGTCAGAGGATGGATGGATGAAGGGAAAACGGTTGGATAGATGGAGGTATTCAGCAATTCAAGGAGAAAAAGGGACGGATACAAGGTTCTGCAGTTTCAAGAGGAGATGAATGAAAATAATAGTTATTGATTAGTCTGCTGATTATTTTTCTGTTTATTTTTAAGTGTTCAGTGCCTGCCTCATATATTGGAAAGTAAAAAAAAATGTAACAACTTTTTTAAAACTTAAGAGTTTGAGTTGGGCTCAAAATTCAAAAATCTATTGAAGTAAGTTGCCTTGAAATTTTGAATTGTCTCAACTTTTTTCATTATTACAGTATAGAACATTTTAGCCTACTGTATCAATGACATAATTTCACTAAAATTCCATGTTTGAATCCTTTTTAATCACTTCCATCCCCAATTATTGTTAATAATTGATTTTTGGCTTCTGAATGAGGGCACGCCACAAAAAATTTGGGAATCACTGTCTTATCTACTTGCGTTTCCAAAGATTTTTGATGATTTTGGCACTTCAACATAAAAACAAAATGCCATGAGGTCATACTATTTTACCTGAGTCATCAAAAAATACAAAAACCTCCCTTTCAACAAGCCATTCACATTTTCTCTCTGTGTAGACACTAAGTGGATGCATTAGAGGAGGAGACAGGAGGGCAAGATGGAGGGAGAAGATAAGGGAGGTTAACATGATATCGAAGTCTAATGTACTGGAGTCAGAGGAAGAGGAACGGACTGAAAATGGACAATCAGATGATAGCAGAGGGGTGAAGGGCAGACAGAAGGTCAGACAGAGGGAAGAATGAACAGAGACATCTTCATTGCCTTGCTGATGTCCTTAGAAATGAATCTGAAGAGGTTTCAGACAATACACATAAAAATATTTAGTTTGATCAATTTTCCTAATTTATGAAAAGATTCATCTAGAAATCTTTTAATTAGACGGAGTACAGTGAACAAGTCTCTTACTCTGAGACATGCAGATTTGCTTTACAAAGTAATTAAATAAAAAATATATGGAGAGGCTTTTCAGTTTACAATCAGAGGAGATGCTATCAGAAATGTTAATCCATAAACAAACACTTTAAATGAATGTCAGCAAGGCAATGAGCACACTCACACACAAGCATACACACACTAAAGCTGCATTTAATGGAACACTCAATATTATAAACTGCCTCACTGCACAAAACAACCGTTATTTGCCAGCAGGGTTTTGCAAGTGTTGTTGATCAATGCCAGTTCACTCTGACTGAGCCAGGCTCGCAGTCCTCCCCCACAACCCCCCCCCCTTCCAATCCTGCACTAAGCTCAGCTAAAGACATTACGTAGTGTAACAATCGTCTCATCTGCGCAAGACCACAGCAAGCTGTGTCACACTACTAAACAACACAAGCTCAACAGGTGGAGCGCTCCAACTCTTTTCATATGTTTGGACCTATTTTTCAACTAGTGATCAATCACAATAATTTTTCCACTTGTATATTAGTTGCTTGGTCCATAAAATATTATAAATATTGATCAGTGTTTCTTATTTTAGTAAAGAAACCAGAAAATATTCATGTTTCATTTAATAATTGATTAAACATTGTGGCTATAGTCAATATAAGGTGATACGAAAATGGAAGTAAAAATTGGGAGAAACATTCAATTATGCACACATTAAATCTTACCAGGAATATTAATAAGATCTGTTGTGGATTGGGGCCTGATGGTTTGTCATTCATCGAAAGTGGGTCTCCAGGAAAAAAGCTTGGGAAACACTGCTCTATACTGTGGTAGGTCTAATTACAAGTAACGCACAAGAAAACACACACACACACAGATGGAATCCAGTCAAATAGGCTGATGGAAGACAGTGTCTCCTGATGAAGACTGCTGAACTGTACATATAGCCTACATGTCCATCAATCAATAAAGCTCTGTACCAGCATACTGGCTAATCAATACTAAACCATTTATAACTAATGGAGGCGAGGATAAAGATACAACATCACAGCAACTGAGTAAGTATTCTGTACATACAATGCAGAATTTCCCATACTGTACAGAGGCTCCATATAGACAGACTGTCCAGGCAGATTAAACCCCACCCATCTCTCAACATCAAGTTTTTCTGAGGTAAGTGCAGTTTTTCCCACTAACTTGTTAATAAATGCTTAGTTAGCAGTTTGTCATAATCACTGTAACTTTACATTTCTTATTTTAACTTACAAGGGTAGTTGGACAAGCTAACTAGGAATAAGAGCTGCACAATATATCGTTTGAGCATCGTCATTGCAATGTACGTGTGAGCAATAGTCACATCGCAGGTCCTGCGATGTAGGAGGCAAACGAAATCATCTAATTTCAAGGGTACCTGACACACATTGCGCGCAGCGATCCACCAATCACAATCGTTCTTAATCAGTTTGCCAAAGCAGACCACGCCCCTGCATATGCAGTGAGTCGCAAGATCAGTGCAGGTTTATTGTCCACAAGATGGCAGCAGTAACATAAAGTGCTATTCAAGTCATCTGGTGAAAATTCCTGTATTTTTTCATATCGCAATATATATCGCAGGGTTAAAAAAAAATCACAATGTCAGTTTTTTCCAATATCATGCAGCCCTACTAGGAATGTTGTCCTCAACACTGAACTGGTCAATGAGTGCAAAATCACGTATCCATTGGCTCTTTTCCATACACAGAGCTGGCCTGGCTCGACTCAGTTTGACTCAGCCTGTCAGCCCAGCATGACAGGAGTTTAAGTACAAACAGTAACACAGGAGAGAAATTACATTTCAAAACACAGAGATTAAGTCAGAAGCTACAAAAGTACGAGAGTTGAACATAACAGAAAGAGACTTTTAGAAACGTCTTTCTCTCTGCTCTCCTGCACACACAAGCTGAGTATCACAACACTCACTTGTTTGAGGGGGAGAAAAGGCTTGTCACAGATTGGCTGTGGTGGGCCATATATCACCAGCCTGCTTGACGGCAGGTCAGGCTCGCTTTAGCCTCAGCCTAGAGTAGGTCCATCTCAGGCACGACAACATGGTTTGACTCGGTGCAGCCAAAAGGGCCAGTGGAAAAACCCCACAAGTGTGTGAAACACTGTGCAACTGACCAAGACACAACCTGTGGGAAACACTGCATTTTTCTGGCTAAAGCTTTATAGACATGAAGTTGATAATGACATTTGATATTAAAAACATCACAGCATTTAGTATGACATCAGCTGCACGTATAGATGCTGTGGCCTGTAGATCCTTCAGACTTTTTAGCTTTATCACTGAAACACACATCACCGATGACGGAAATATACTCACAGGTACTGGAAAAGGAAATGCAGTGCTTGCATTAAAGAGCAGTGGACCTTGAGACCAGCGTGCAATGCAGGTGATGCTGGACAGCAGAAAAGCTCCACAGGTCCACTGATTTTAAAAACTGAACCATGAATTTTTCTGACTGTGTGTAAATCTGATATTTTCACATCACAGATGATGAAGAAAGGCATGAGTCTAACTGGTAAAGGCTCATATAGGAATTTAGTGTGTCGCACTGCATGTTGCAAGAAAAAGGTTGAATGGTTGAATATTGGTATAGGACAGTCAAAGCTGACTCAGTTGAAGAAAATCTAGTCTGGGACAGCATGAAAACACAGTTGATGGACAGTGTTTACCCAGATGTTGATGGGTATGCTGATGTATCAGCCAGACTGCAAAAGTAATACGAATGACGGCTTGGTGGTGGGAAGGCACCGTTCAGTGACTGTTGTCCAGAGTCACACTCTGCAGCTGGACCTGACACTGTTTTAACAAAAACACAGTTTACACAGATACAGCAATGTGTCAGTGTGAGCCTGTGCTGTTTAACTCTCCACTCTCACAGTGATGCTTACATTTACTATGAAACTGTCTTTATCTCAGCATAAATGTCACACACACACCAGCACCACACAAAAGCCAAGAAGTTCATTTTGTAGTTTGGCAAACTTACTTATTTTATGATAATTAGATACAGCTGATAAAATTTACAGTTGTTGTTTCAGTCACAAAATCGATGGTCAGCAAGGTGGTCATAATGTCACACGCCATGAAATCATCGCTAGAGTTTCACTCAGAGATCAAGATGAAAAGAAAAGCTGAGAAAAACAGAAAAGAAAGTCATTTATTTCTTCATGAGAGCAGATTCCTGTGGACTGAGATGATGTTATTAATACGTGCTGTGTGTGGACGCTGTCATGTCCTGTTAACAACACACATGTCCTTTTTATCAAAGGCATCAGATATAGCTAGCCTCTGGAGAGTCCACAGCTTAGACATGTCCACCATTATCACTTTATGAATTTTTATGAAATAAATCACATCAGTAGCTGAGGGGACAGTACCTGCAGAAACAGCGAGGATGGATTTTACAATGTTCTGAGTCAGTGAGGAAGTGCTGCTGTAGCCCCAGACAGGGACAGTTTGGATTCTTGGAAGAACAAGTCTGCTTTATTACAACTTTTTGTTGTTTTGGTCATCATTTCTATCAGCTATGACAACACTGCTGGAACACAGCAACATCAGACAGGTCAGACAGGTAGAAAACAATTCAACAGTAAATCCAGATGATCTAAATCACAGAGGTACGCTGGTGTGCCTTGGGATTTTATGAAACCTTTACCATAATATTACTGCAATATACAACTATACAAAAGCTATAAATTAATGTTGAAGTTATTATCAGTCCTTTACAAACTCATTTCCCAATAAAGAGAAGGGGAAATTTTGTACCAGTTCATCCAGTTTCCAGATTAATTATCATGTCTCCTTCTGTTCTGTCATTCTGTAATTTTGTGTTAACCTTAGGGCTGCACAATTAATTTGTAATTGCAATAAAATCAAAATATGGTCAAGCGCAATATCCAAATTGCAGAACCAAAACCAATTCACAATTTTTTTGTGTGTGAGAAAACAGCATCATGAGGCAGTGTAGTGCTGCAGAGATGACCTAGCCAAACAATGTTGTTCTGCAGATGAACAGTGAACAAAAACTGATCATTTCCACTAATCACACTGCAATTTCAGTCAAAATAATCAAAATATGACTTTTTTACCAAACTGTGCAGGCCTAGTTAACCATCTGGTGTAAATGGATGTGTTGCTGCTTTAAAGTAATTTTCAGATTTTTAAATTATTTTGACTCAGGTATTTCATTAAGTATTTCACAAGTAATATAGCTGCTAACTTTTGTTTGACATTAGTAAATAAAAATAATTTCCAAAGTGATATGATGTGTTACAGATGCTACTTTGCATGGATATGAATACAAATGTGCTTTAAGATTTTGGCCATCGGCACAAAAAGCTTGGAAACGACTGATCTAAATCACTTTATTTGGAGGTGAAAGTAAAATTGGACACAGTTTAAATGTTCCTAACAGTCCTAATCCCATATTACACAGGACAACCATGTGTACACAGCTACAGTAAGTACATCAAAGCAGAAACTGTGATGGATGTTTACAACAGACAGTTTGGGTTACAGTTTTATTGTTCACCTTCGTTTCTCTTCCAAATCAGTCTGAATAATCCGGAGGGTGTTTCCAACCAAGGATTTTTTGACCCACTGGATCTTTAAGGGATCTCAGCTGTTAATGTTATGGGTACAGTG